>NC_135561.1:6443517-6678517 GCF_964340395.1 Glandiceps talaboti
GTTTTCCATTATTTCCATGCACGAATTTTCAACTTCTTCACAAAAATGTCTACAGGGTTGCCTATGAACGCCGTTTAGACATTCGGGTGCAAGCACAGAACACATAAAGATATTAACGTGTTCATGACACCCTTCGTATGATGCCATCCGGTTGAGAGACTCTTCGTCGTCGTCGGATGCTTCGACACTTCGTGATCGTGATCCTGTATCGCTTGGCGAAACTCCTCCATATGGGTGCAGATCGTTGCATATCGCGGAGCTCACAGTCCTACACTCTATAATGAAGACAAAAATAATTTACAGAACTATCAGTATTTAAACTGTTGAAAAAAAACGTTAAAGTTTGTGAAGATGCAGCTCAAGACCATTTACAATTCTTGCAACGTGAAGATCTGACTTAGCCAACTTGAGGACTAGAAAACAAATGAGACCTAACCCACCAACGTTTCTTGTTGATAATGCAGACGAATAAGCTGGAAAGAGAAACCAGAACCAAGAAAAATTAGTTTTCATCGAAGATATAGGTCCACTAACATTTCAACTTTTAGTATATTCTGAATTTTTATGACAAATAATTGAAATGTGGTTGCCAATCAGTCATTATCGCCAAGGTCATGAAACAAGGGATGTGCATACATGGACTACTGAATCTGACATTTGTACAATGTTCATGCAATTCGAATGATTTCGACTATTTGATCACGACGATAGAGGCCAGTGTCAAGGTCAAGGTATGATGGATAACATGGGTGTAGATAGTTTAATAGGGAACTTGCAATCCAGACTGAGCATGCTCAGACGCAAAGGACTATGGGATTATCTGTGGTTATCGTAAAAACTTATCTGGAGCTACCAATAAAATAAACATCCCACAATGGTCAGGGTGACTATGAATTGATCATTTGTGGTTGCAAACAATGTAACAGTATTGTTTACAATACCAATTTAGTAGTATTTAGTATCAAATTTCCCATGATGCAAAATTCAACATGACGAGTTTGCAAGTTCCCTATTAGGACACTATCTGTTAGGTTTCCAGAGTTAGTGGGCAAAATGGGAAGTTCTACAACTCTTTACCGTTATATACCCATTTGACCTTGACGATGAAGGTCAAGGTCAACGGCAAAGTTAAAGGTATTATTAGAAAGTTCTTTATCGATAACATGGGTGTAGACACATGACTAAATTCTCTATCTAATAAGCTTGTGGTGTTATTGGGCAATATGCTATATTTAAGACAAAAATGGCCGCCATTTGACCGTTATTGCAAAGGTCATGAAACACAGTGACCTGCATAAACTGACTATATAGCATCTGACTCTTTTTGAAGGTTAGGTTGCAATTTGCCTGTTTGAGGTACAGGTGGGCATTCGCAGACCAATGCACTGATGCAAGGATGTCGACGGACACACACACACACACACACACACACACACACACACACACACACACACACACACACACACACACACACACACACACACACACATATATGGAAAATGCTTAAGCGTTACATTTTCTCCTCTCCACCCCTGTCATATTTATGTTCTCTTAACTTACTATTTTCTTCCAGGCAATCATAATCTGGAAGCAAGTCGCAATTTATGTCCCATTCTGTCCCGACAATAGATGAAAACAACGATGAGCAGGAATCTCGGATCTCTTCACAAATCCCTCTACACGGTAAATACATGCCATTACTGTCACATTTAGGAACAATCAGGAAACATGAAAAAAGCAAAACATTCGGATGACATTGGTCCGATTCATATGCGTCCCGTAAGGTCCCCATAAGAACACGAGATTCCTCTGATGACTGGTCAAAATGGTTTGGGAACGAGGTGAAGCTGTATTCGACGATGTCTTCGCAAACTGGATTATCTATTTCCTCACAAACTGGTGCTTCTGTTTTAAAAGATATAAAAGATTGAGAATGTCGAGATGTAACTTTTTGCATGTCATTTAGCGTCGATAATCTTACATACATACATACATACATACATACATACATACATACATACATACATACATACATACAGACAGACACAGACAGACAGACAGACAGACAGACAGACAGACAGACAGACAGACAGACAGACAGACAGACAGACAGACAGATAGATAGACAGACAGACAGACAGACAACAATAAATACAATTTTGAAACAATGGTACATTAAGTTAACATCTGGACAGAATTTTCCACACTACTCACCTACACTACAAGCTTCACCAATCCAACCTTCTGGGCATGCGCACTTGAATCCATTGCTAGTCTCTGTACATGTTCCACCGTTTTTGCAATCTAGTTCACAGCCACCTGAACTCTCTGGAAGAGAAAAAGGTGAAATTAGCATGGACGAGTAACAATGGCTACATGAAAGAATTTGAATAGTCATGTTTTGACAGCGAGAAAATGTGTAAAATGTACGAGTAACATTGGTCTAAAGATAAAGCGAAAGGGGAAGGTAGAAATGATGTATTCAGTTTAGGTGAATCATTCTTGATCTATAAAGCCAGCTGTAATAACAAATTGGTTTTAAGCGTCACAACTAGAGCTTATACGTTTTAGGGTTGCGATTTCTCTTCTAGATAAAAATATATCTATTGTATTCTAGTTACTGTTCAAGGCATATTTACACGCCACTTGCTATTGCCAAAAACAATGCATACACCTTTCTATGGCGTAATTTTCGTAGACTCAAATGTTGAGAAAACAGCTATTATGCTATTATGTGTGCTAACAACCTCAGGATACAATTTTGGTGCCATCGAAAGAATGCATCAACAAAAATTCAACATTTTAACATTAACATTATACTAGTACATGATTGTATGCTTTCATTATGGTGTCAGTAATTTCATCTGAGTCAAAGAGCTTGTAAACTTAGCTTTGTGCCACTTTAATGATATTGTTTGTGGGGTTTTTAACAGGACACAGTTCACACCTCAACATCATGCCTTGTTACTTTTGTTCAATGGATCTTTGGTAAGTATGAGTGGAGGCTTGGTAAGAACAACTGGAGGTTTCGTATACATGATCGGAGGGTTAGTAACCTCGACTGGGAGTTTGATAACCTCGACTGAGCGCTTGGTAACCACAACTGGAGTCTTGGTAACCACGACTGGAGGCTTCATCGAAACAACGGAAGGCTTAGTAATCACAACTGGAGGCTTGGTAACCACAACTGGAGGCTTTGTAGCAATACCTTAAGGCTTGGTAACCATGAGTGGAGGTTTGTAACCTCGGCTGGACGTTTGATAACCATGGCTAACGGCTTGGTAACCACGACCTGATGCTTGGTAACCACGACTGGAGGCTTGGTATACATGACCGGAGGTTTCGTAACCTCGACTGGAGGCTTGATAACAATGGCTGACGACTTGGTAACCACGACTGGAGGGTTAGTAACCATGACTGAAAGCTTGGTATACATGACTGGAGGTTTCGTAACCTCGACTGGAGGCATTATAACCATGACTGAAGTCTTGGTATACATGACCGGAGGATCGGTAACCTCGACTGGAGGTTTGGTGTAACCTTGACTTGTATGAGTAAGTTTAATCATATACCCCCAGGAGGGTCTATGGCTTAATTAGGACTGGAAACATTTTAACACAAAGGAAAAGTACCACAGTGACCAAGAACCATAAACTACACACTGTGTCCCTTTAAACAAAGGAAACCATTAAGAATCATAAGTTAAAGACTGCAAGAGTCTGAAGATGAATACAACTTATCTAGTACCATTGAATACGTACGTCTATTCTGTTGGCACCAGTCTCCACTGAAAAGGGGTAAACATTTACATAATATTCCACCAGTAACTTTGATACATGTACCTCCATTACTACAGGAACCTGCGTGGCATTCTGTGGAAAGGGAAAATAGACATCCAGATTAAATCTTAAAAATATATAGATCATGTCAAAGTAAGTAAGTGAGTAAGTAAGTGAGTGAGTGAGTAAGTAAGTAAGTAAGTAAGTAAGTAAGTAAGTAAGTAAGTAAGTAAGTAAGTAAGTAAGTAAGTAAGTAAGTAAGTAAGTAAGTAAGTAAGTAAGTAAGTAAGTAAGTAAGTAAGTAAGTAAGTAAGTAAGTAAGTAAGTAAGTAAGTAAGTAAGTAAGTAAGTAAGTAAGTAAGTAAGTAAGTAAGTAATGTGTTTATTATAGTGACATGTGTTATTAAATTCATGTTTAGATGTTAGATACCGGATTGACTGTCACCGCAGAATTCATTTTTTTAAATATTGGGAGTTTACATTTATATGGTCATGATATGTAATAATTTTGTTCTCAAATGAAGTCAATTTTTACCAGTCAAATAAGCGTTAATGCCAAGACTCTGTGTAGACAAATAGAATTACTTGAAATAAACTTCTTTTCTTTTCTGTAAATAATAAGAATATAATAATATGAATTGAGATCGAAATTGGCTGTTTCAATTGTTTTCGGGGCCAGAAACTTGTTGTAAGAAATCAAAGAGAGACCTTCACAACACATGAGGATTAGCATCAGCTTGTTTCAGAATGGGACCTACCTTCCTCTTCATTTGGCGGTGGTGGTGAACGCTTCGGTGGTGGTGTCATTATTGTTGTGTAAGCTTGTCTAAGAGTCGTACTTCCCATTTGCCCAGGCGAGGTCGACCCACTGTCCGAAGATATTGTCGATTGCCTAGCTGACTCGCGATTTTCTGAGACTGATGGTTGCATCTCTGAACTGGTTGTTGGTGGCATTGTGGAAGTACTTTCTAAACCTTCTGTTACGCGTACGGTCGTCGTTTTTTCAAGTTTTATCTCTGAACCTTGAGTAGATGTTTGCGAGGCGGAAATTTGATCCGAATCTCCTCTTCCGGTCATAGTTGAAGACTGCCCTCTGTCGATATTGTTAGTCGTTGCCGACGTTGGGAGTCTGGTGTAGGTGTTATCGGTTTTCATGACTGTAGAATGATTTGTCAGAGATATTTCACTTTTATCTGTCGAAAATACAAAAGTTCTTAAATTGACAAGAAATGGAACAAAAGTGGGATAAAATAAGTTCAAAATCTGCTACTACGCCCGCTAGTGGCAGCGAGTGGTTATGTGAAAAACCAATTAAATCAATCCCCATACTAGCTTGAGAACGGTACGTTGTAGCACTATTTTAATTATCGGGGAACCATAAACTGAATATGACCGTCTTCTTCTGGACTAACTTTTTGTTTAGCTTTGCGCGATACATATTTTGCAAACAAATTTAGTCCTAACTGAGAGTATAGTATAGAACACTTTGAAATTAAAACTACAAATCGAAGTTATAAGATAAATCATGGATGTATGAGGGAGATGTCGCCACTTCTGTATTATGTAATCATTGCATATCTTTTCACAACCAATAATTATATAGATGTTCCCGTTTATTTTAGTAATTGGTTGTCAGGGGCAACGTGGTATTAAACTTTTTTTATAGGCGACAAAATCTTGCCAACTTCAATTGGAATCTCTCTTCGCCAGGCGCACACATATCTTATAAATAATGTGCATTGCTATGTTTTGTTTGTGTTGGCAACGTCATAATCTTAACAAATAACAAATGATGCACAGTACAACTGTACACTTTTGGGGCTTCTGAAAACATATGGTAAATTCTAAGATAATGGCAGTAATTAATGTTGGTAAGATTTCTTGATTACGACAGATGAGGAAAACGGTACCAGTGTGAAATAAAGACATTTGGCAAAAAAACTATAAACATGTAGCAATATGATCACCAACGTTTTGTCGAGAAAGACAGCGTTGTCTGTTTCAGCCCTACTGGCTTTCATTCTATGTATGTAGATATCTCATTCAAATTTATGTGTGCAAGACTGTGAAATGACAGAATCCTTACGTACTTGCCACAAAACCTTTGCTGTTTTCAGAAGATGCTGCTTTACTGCCAGTGTCCCTGACTGATAGTGGATAAAAAATTGAAATGATCATCATTGAAATCATACAATAGCTGTTATGAGAGCTAATTCTATATATATATATATATTTAAAAACAAGATGTGCAAATAAAAGAAACGATTATACAAAAGAAGAGTGTGTGATTTTGTTCAAGTATACATACATACATACATACATACATACATACATACATACATACATACATACATACATACATACATGCATGCATGCATGCATGCATGCATGCATACATACATACATACATACATACATACATACATACATACATACATACATACATACATACATACATACATACATACATATAATATGCATACATACATACATACATACATACATACATACATACATACATACATACATACATACATATAATATAACATACATACATACATACATACATACATACATACATACATACATACATACATACATACATACATACATACATACATACATACATACCTATGACGTAGACGGTGACACTGGCAATGATCACCAGTAGAATTAATGCCACGATAGCTATTATGAGAACACGGGATAAGTATGACGCATGGACATGTTTTTTCTTGAACAGGTTTGTATGATCATTCACAGTTTGACTTTGGAACTTCCTCGTCTTGACACGACCGTCTGGTGTTTGATACTGGTAGATCGGATCTATGGAATCAGCATTAGATGAACCCAGTGACTCGGCGTCGTATGACGGATTGGTCAGTGAATCCATCCTAATGACAAACGTATCGGTGTATATTAATGCATAATAAAAGACTGACCTCTAGCTACTAAGAGATTTATTTTTGTCTCATAAATCTTCAAATGTGTGAGTTTGTAGTTAACTTAGTTTATGTAAATGTTGTCCGTCACTTTTTTTAAAAATCATAGCTATCTCACAAGGGCCTTCCACGTTCACCTAACTATTTCACAATCACTCACTCAGGTAGGTTATTATTTCACGTACGCAAATACAGTTGTCTCCTTGACAAGGTGTATTCAAATATAGAAAACCCATCGACTTGAGCAGGTCTAACATGATGATATAAGTAAATGAGAATATAGCTCCAAGATATAAATAAAGCCATCTCTTGTAAAACATTTCAGTTCCTCGGAAGTCGTTTTATGAGTTTATTTCATTGATATTGTAAATTAGTTGTAAGAATAGATATATTATAGAAATTGTTCTTGATGGTCTCTTGTTCTCGCCATTATGTACGACTCTGGCTATTTTTTTCAAATCTCAAATCAAATCCCCCTACATTACTTTGTTTTTCCAGTATTTGTGTCTTTACTTTTTTTATTTAGCAAGTCATGGTATATAAATACCTGTTTACTGGAAAGGTTTGCCAAACAACAGATGATTGTCCGAAGATAGACAGCCGAAATGAATAATTTGACATGCGATCTACTGAGAAGGTAAGAGTGCAATGCGAGTCTTCACCTCTTTGAAGCTGCCTGTACAAGGTCAACCTTTATTGAATCTGACCTCAGACCACTGAGGTCAGACGTATATATAAGCATTGTCGTCTAGACACATTGTGTATACGCGCAGACCACTGAAAGCAGTGTTCTGAGATGCACAGTGTGGTGTTCCTTTCAAAATGTTTCTTGAACCATGCAATGTCAGCGAAATGGGAATAGATTTTACGATGTCGACGTGCGAATCTTTCTTCATAAAAGCTACATATATATAGCTATAAATATGGGCAATGACTATGTCATCAGTTGTGTGTTGCCTACGTCAGACTAGACGTCGAGAGTTGAGTATATACCTGGCCTGAGCATGGTGTATGTGAACTTGTGACCTGCTGGGTATGGAAGTCCCCAAATGCAGGTGAACGGTACAACCAGGTTTAGCGGCTATGGTTCTGCTAGACAACTGTTTTTCAATTCAGCTAGACAACTGAACAATGTTTTTTCTATTTAGACATTTCAATCATAATCCGAAATTGAATAACAACAACGTATGCAGCGCATAGTATCGAATCTGTTTGTTTGTTTGTTTGTTTGTTTGTTTGTATTATCAGCGTCTACTGTCTGTTACATATACGTCGAGGTACAGCCAAAACAAGCCAATGAGGCCAAGATACATGTAAAAAAACGATACGAAGTAAGATTTATTGGTTTAAAACGTTAGATGGTGACCTGGTCAATAAATGATGGACAAATTTACAACAGACAAAAGACAATGTCGTGAGAAAAAAGAATGTGTTTTGTTATATTCAGCCAATTACAACATAAAGCCTGAGACGTATAGCAACACAAAGCCTGAGGCGTATAACAACGTAAACCCTGAAAGTATTTTCACAGTGGTCTGAGATAGAGTATAACATCCGCGATGAGTATAACATACTCTATGTGTTTGTCATTCTGTCTACACCTGTCTTTGTTTGACCGGCTCTGTCTGTCTGTCTGTCTGTCTGTCTGTCTGTCTGTCCGTCTGTCTGTCTGTCTGTCTGTCTGTCTGTCTGTCTGTCTGTCTGTCTGTATGTATGTATATGTGTGCATGTATGTATGTATGTATGTATGTATGTATGTATGTATGTATGTATGCATGCATGTCTGTCTGTCTGTCTGTCTGTCTGTCTGTCTGTCTGTCTGTCTGTCTGTCTGTCTGTCTGTCTGTCTGTCTGTCTGTCTGTCTGTCTGTCTGTCTGTCTGTCTGTCTGTCTGTCTGTCTGTCTGTCTGTCTGTCTGCCTGCCTGCCTGCCTGTACGTCTGTCTGTCTCTGCCTACATGTCTGTACGTCTTTTCGTTTGTCCGTCTGTCTGTCTGTCTGTCTGTCTGTCTGTCTGTCTGTCTGTCTGTCTGTCTGTCTGTCTGTCTAGATCTCTCTAGGTCTGTTCGTCCATCCGTCCTTTATTTCAAAAGATGTGAAAATTTATGTTGTCATTGTGAAGTAATGGCAATCTATTACGAACTCCAGGGAAGGGTATGTGACGTGAATATCGTACCTATTATACCACTGTCAGATATGGAGACAGAGGTATTCCTGACACAAAAATGTGCCGTTTTTAAATTTCCTATTGAATTGTTTTTAAAGTTCACAAGACTCTAAACTTGAATATGTAGTCATTTCACTAACATTAAGAGCATTCAACACATGCCAGACAGTAAGAGATTTCTAGAAATGTAGACTTTATTAAAATGTTTAATGTAGAAATACATATCAAATCATATCCTGGCACCAGTCCCTCGGCAGATTTTGTCATATACTTCTCAAATCTTTGGAGTTTGTTATTAATTTTTAATTTTGTAAAGGAAATGTCCTCAACTTTCTATTTTTTAAATCCCAATTACATACTAATATTCTCCCCCGACTATTCGCAATCACTCACCCAGGTCACTATTTCACACAAAAGAACACACTTGTGACAAAAAAATATTCAAATAAAGAGTAAAAACACTATGCCTTGGGCAAGCTTTTAGTCTCATAAAACTGTTTAAAATGCGATAATACCGGTATGATGTAAACACATACTTCCTGGTCTATGGTGTACATGAACGTTAACATCTTTAGCGAGACTTCTGGTTTTATATCACAGCACTTTATTATGCATATTAATACATTGTTTACCTTTTTCTCGCAGTAATAATTAAAAGTATGAAGTGTGAACTGGATTTTCAAGGTTCTTTCCACGATTGAACTCAGGAAAAGTGAAAACGTTTTCAAATTAGTCGCTGTGGTTTATATATACACGTACCAGGATGTAACTTCGAGTGTTTACCTCTTTTGTTATCCTTTCAAAGACATATGTTTTCTGGTCAGTTTTCGCCCGTCCGGTTTTTACCAAGTGTGTAATGGTAGCCCAAACCGCAAACAAGGACCTCTAGATCCACCAAAATCCCATGTTTGGACCAGTCCATAATTCCAGATCTGGGACACTATTTTCGTTGCTATCCGTGTTTCTTTGGATAGCACACCAGATCAGATAATTACCGAAAGTTTTATGTAATATATCGGACTACTTTACGGTGGAATACCAATATATTGAATATTATCTGAGCCATTACAGTACGTAGTCATAGGGATACCTTGAATAGGCGATAGTTATGTAGAAAGTAAAAGACAACAATTAAGCGTACGTTCACTGGAAGTTTACAGTCGGTTAGTGCACTGTGTGAAGTCTTAGATGGTTGTGGCATGCAGTGATCACCGAGTAATGAACCGTCACTGACGATAATTTGTAGTGCCGGGGCCTGTTTGAGTATTTACTTAGATGACAGTGTTCATAATCTCAGGTGACGTGAGGACAATCCTAACTGGGTAACAATTCTCAAAAGTTTCTTAGTTTTCGATGTGAATTTGTGATTTAGCTTACCTTGAAAAATTCAATGATGAAGTTCACGGTACGGAAATCCTCAATCTTAAAACCTGCCGAAGAACTCAACCTCCTACTGCATAAATAAGGTCACCTAATACAGTGTAGTAGCAGTTTATTGTATCACATGCCGATGGCCTGTTTACAAGATTCATGGTTAGCCAATGGAAGGCTAAGCTTTTACCTGCCAACTGAAACGGTGGAAACCTTATATGGCTAAAAGTACAGGTAGGTACCATTAAGCCATATGCATATGAAAGGATACGTTCAGGTATCTTCTCTAACGTAAGGGGCGCTGTCTTGTAATCGCTTCAGTACAGTGGTGACGAATGGAGGGGGGGGGGGTGTACCACATTTTACTCCACGCACTGTACTGTTTTGTACTTAAAGTAGCCATATGGGGGAGGATCGGGTATTTAATTTAGATTTCTGTTGTATAAAATAATTTTATCATGGCTTCCTAAGTGGAACAATCAATGTGAAACAACATATGCCGAGTCCTTGTTTGTAACTCGATAAATTTCAAAAGATTAATAAATGTGTAATATGATTGTCATTGTACAACAACAACAACAACAACGACGACGACGACGACGACGACGACGACGACGACAACAACAATGACGACGACGACGACGACGACAACAACAACAACAACAACAACAACAACAACAACAACGCTCAGAAAATCACAGTAGAAAGGTGAATACATAATCTTTATTTATACTGGATATATTTCTTTTGTATATAAACACTTGTCTCCCAAGAAGTCCAGTGAGAGCCGCCCCTCATGGTTACAGGAGGAAACCGGAGTACCTGGGGAAAACCTGCGTTGTATGGTAGAGTGAAACTGAACGACCCTCTGCTTCAAGTTACTTTAAGACAGCGTGGTAAATTTTAATCAAACCCTGAATGGGTTCGAACCCGGCCGCAGTGGTAATAGAGGCAGTTGTCTAACCACTGGGCCACAGGCACTCGAACCAATGTGTATGATTTTTAAAAAAAATGTACGTATAATTTTTTTTTAATCATACACATTGATTCGAGTGCCTGTGCACTGGGCCACCGACAACCTATGTATGGACAATTACTGCTAATATAGGGATTTTATACACGAACATAACAATGAAACAAAATATCGCATTGTTATCATGGTATCCAATGCAAACACAGTTGTCATTCTGTCAAAACAAATACTGACAATATTACCGAGGTCGACTTCGGAGAATCTATCGTCAGTAGTGTTCAGTGACGTCATCGATAGATATTGCGACAAACGGAATAGTTAAGTGTTCTACCTGTGCGGACATCATGCATACAACATTCCTAGCTGATAGGGTGGAGGTTATCGGTTCATCTTATCAATATGGGCCGAGGGCGCACCAATGTTGTGACGTCATCGTACAAAACCCGTGGCAACGGTAATCTAGTCTCGTGGGATATGTACACAAGAAGTGAGTGCCTACGTTGACCGGCGATGAACCCAATGACAGGTATCTCAATATTTACCTGGTCTGTTTATGTGTACCCAGAGTGTACCTTCACATCAGTAACTCAAAGGATTTTCATGATTCTACTTGGTGTTTCCGTAAAGCTCGCCCCCCCCAGGGGTGCCTCACCCATCCGTTTGGATATCATAATTCTCAGCAGACATGAATTTATGTTATTGTCAACACAACACAAAGATACGTTACTAACGTTGTGTGACAAAACATTGCAGGACATATTCCATTTTGGGTACAAATAATCTAGCCGTCGCTCGGCTGGTTTCAGCAACGATATCTTAAAGTTAGGCCAGACAGTATCTTGGATTTATAGGATATGAATGCACTGTATATTCATTCTCTTAACTGAGAGTTAAATAAATTGCTATAGTTCCGCGCGATATGATGGGATGTATATTGTATGTACTGGATCCAGGTGATGGATAAATCATTGATTGATTGATTGATTGATTGATTGATTGATTGATTGATTGATTGATTGATTGATTGATTGATTGATTGATTGATTGATTGATTGATTGATTGATTGATTGATTGATTGATTGATTGATTGATTGATTGGTTGGTTGGTTGGTTGGTTGGTTGGTTGGTTGGTTGGTTGGTTGGTTGGTTGGTTAGTTGGTCGGTCGGTCGGTCGGTCGGTCGGTCGGTCGGTCGGTCGGTCGGTCGGTCGGTCGGTTGGTCGGTTGGTCGGTCGATCGACCGACTATATTCTTGCCTATCAACTCAGTAGTCTGAGCTATCGATTACTATCATATGCGTTATGCCTCACTACTGTTCATCAAAGACGTCAATGTTGTGTGATCAGATAATAAGCCACAAATAAGATAGCAAATAAATCAACAAACCGAACTCAAAAACAAAAGCCTATGACTTGAAATAAAGCACAATATGATTCCACTGACAATTTTAAAACGTTAAGTCACTTTTATGATTATCAAGATGACACAGGGGATTTCACACTCGGCATGGCTGGTCCGAATACATTGATGTCCGGGTAGCAATTTATTACCCGAGGGACTGATGTAATATACTGCATGTGTAGTTGGATCGAATTCACTTTTATAGCCTTTGCTTTAAAAAATCGATACGAGCAATCAGCATGTACCAAATCCATGACCGATCAAGATATTATAACCGCGTTCAAACTTGAAATGGGAGTTGCGCGAAAAACTTTCTGATAGTATATATATGTGAAGAAGATTGTGTGGATGATTCGAGGACATTGTTAACCAACCGTACATTACGAGAAATATGATACATTTTGTATCATGCCATTCGGACAGACACGAATCAATTATTTTTATATATAACCTGTCATATTGTTAGCACAAATAATTTAGCCTCGTTTTAATACTCAAACCATTGCAAGAGACTCCGATAGGTATCCTTCCAATCCCAAGATGACGAGACAAGTACCGCAAAGTTAATTTTATGGATGGATATTCGTTCTGTTTATTTAAATGCAATACACAATTTTTTTAATTAACATTTTTCTCATTTAAAGTATGAGCTCAATCAATGACCATTTCAATTATTTATCCAATTAGCACGACGATGATGAATGTATTGATTTTGAACTCGAGTTGTGTTTTTAATTGGATTACGTTTGTCATGGAAACGAAATAAGTAATGCCTACAATACGCGGCATGTGCGCCGCAGTGCCCACAACTTGGTATACATGTTTATTTATCAAGCTTACCTAAATGTGAAAAAAAGTAATATTAAAAAAGTTATATTAAAAAAGTTATATTAAAAAAGTTATATTAAAAAAGTTATATTAAAAAATACACACATTTCTATTAGCTTTGTCGCCTGGAATTTGTGTTTTTTCCTATTTAAAAGTTGCACAAATGTCTTAAAATTATATAGATTATTTTGGCTTATAAACGTTGAACTTTATCTGCATGTATATATACACACACACACACACACATATATATATATATATATATATATATATATATATATATATATATATATATATATATATATATATATATATATATATATAATTTTCTAAATCATATTCGTTGTACACTGTTAGAAGCTGTTAGAAGTGTAGAAAAACGGTCACGTAATATTACTTTATTGATCAATGGTAGTCATAGTGTCCATGATATGTTTGCAAATACTGAGGACATAACCAGTTTAACCATATGAATTGTTGTTGGAATAAATACACAAGAACACACATTCAAGAATGTTTGGCTGAAACCTCATAGAAAATTGGAGGTGCTTTATTTAATTAACTGGTTCAGTAGCTCAACAACAAAGCATCCCCACCCATTATATTTTTTTATTGAAATGGGGTGAAGTGATCATACAACAATGCGAACCATATATAATAGTACATGATATGAGATAGAATTTGAAACCAGGATTTCAACGTCATGGTTATGCTGTTGATGTCCGTTGGTGGCGTTCAGATCAGTGTCATGATTGGTTTTGCTGGTTTGCACTGACAACATGCATTGTGTCATTATATTAGCATTTCAGAGAATCAGATCATTACAGACCCGTAAATAAAGTGAGATCTCTTTACAAATAGAATAATGGCAGTCCCATTGACGGATCGCCAGGCCAATAAACCCGGAAGAAAACTACCACAAGAATACACCCAATCATGAGGGACAATAGACACCATCTCAGATTGGCACTCACTAGAAGTCAAAGTTTGACATTTAATTTTTCCTGGCTATATATTGGGGTGATTGAGAACTTTTTTGTACTTGATTTTCTATTAACTGATGACGGTATTTCCTTATACTTTTTTACGGGTTCAATAAATTGTTCCACTTTTGCTAATATTTCAAGGGATGTGATAACAATAAAGTGCCACGTCACTTTCTATTTTAAGAAAATTTAGGGTTAGGCGACTTTTATGTACGTACTTTTCTGTTCATTTTGTCCCGGCTATTCAAGTTTGAACCGGAACACCTAACGCACTGTAAGTTCCTTTTTATGAATACAAATAAAACGAAGGAGTGGATATGAATTAAAGTAAAACTATGCTAATGAGGATGCCAGGACAAAAGCAGGAGGTCAACGCTATAGATACTGTAGTGTTATACCGGTATTTCTGATATCGACGTGTGTAAATATAATAGCACTTCTATATTAATATACTATGTGTACCTTTGCGTTATGTGTTGACACGCGCGTTCACTCAAGTGGGTAAAACATTGAAATATTGTACTTATTATAGTTATACTTGATAATAAGGGCAGTGGAATTTTGGTGGCCCACATAGGTATCCGGTGACACAGGTATAAAACAATGTATTTTAAGCGGTCCGACAAAACGGGCGCGAGGATATGTCTGATTGAGAACTGTCCTATCGGTACTTCCGGTTAATCATGATATCTCGACCTTTGCTGCTCACATCAAATTGAGTTTCGATGCACATCAATTCATCAACTGAATCAAGCTGTCGCCACGACATAATTGTTGTCCTAGTACGGGACAGTTACTGATTATTTAAATCTTGGTTGTTGGCTGTACCCTGACGACCTTTTGATATACAGTCTCTGTATAGCACACTTTTTACAGCTTTTTATGGTACTGACTCCACCCAAATACATAGAACAGTGGCGTGCGTAGTCGTCAGAGCGTCCACTAATACCTTTCTATTCATATGCAAATTTCATCCTACGTAAGTCAAACAAAAAAAACCGCATACACTGTTTTTTTCGTTTGAAAGGGAAATGGCTATTCGCTGTGTGACACAGTAAAGTGTGGACGTACTCGAGTTCCGGGACCAAGAAATTACCAAAAACAGGAGGATAAACAAGGAATAGTCCACATTAGGATTGATTCAGTGTACATCGAAGAAGAATAGAGATATCAAACACCTGTATTTCAACACCCGGGAGGGTGACGTTCACTACAAGTACAAGGTGGGTAAACGTTGCTTGTAATCGCTTCCCTTATTATGATATCAGTGGTATATCACGTCTACAGCGTAATGTATTTAACAAATTGATTAGCGTTCCTTGACCACCGTATCCAATTGTTACATGTCCATGGCTTTCTGCTTGTTTAAACCCGTGGCATTTATAATGTGATAATGTCACACCAGTATTTAGGAGCCCTTGATTTGTGACCGCCTGCACAAGTTTACATACACCATGGTACATACTTGCGCCCATACATACAGTCCCCATTCCAGCCAGATTCATTGATCACACATTGCATTTGAATGGTGTGGAGACTAACTGAATGACCTCGGAGGAAGGGTGGGTTAGTATTAGGTGTCTGTCTGGAAGTCTCTTTCGTCCGCATACTAATTTATTGACATCGGTGGTAAACTTATATCTCGAATCTATATAGTGTCAACGCTTTTTACAGTAGGATTTTTTTTTCATTATGTGGCCAACACCTAACCGGGGTCTACTTGAAATTGAGTTAAGTACATTCGAAGCTATTGTTACTTAAGTTAACGCATGACTCATTCATAATATGGCAAGAGTAATATATGCCGCCCAACAGAGCCCAAGTCCGACCGCCGGACATTGCTGTCAGCACTGTCAACCATCCGTTGTGCAGCTGTAACATTTGGTATATCACAGCCATGTTCAGCGGTAGAAGTCGAGATTTTTAGGACATCAGATCACCGTTCCAAAAGGAGTCGTTAATTTTTACAAACTTTAGACAAGGAAAGAAAGAAACACTAACTGAAGTCTTGATTTTAATTTCTCAGTTATTATCACATGTATTTATCAGTTGTGTAATTATCACACTGTCTGCGATTTTATGTGTTTTTATTTGTTTACGTGTGTAAATATTCGTCTATCCATACATTTGCTTATTTAATCAAACTTTAACGTTATGTGTACTTAGTATATAACCACGTAAACGTTGCAAACATTGTTTGAAATCGGATCAATTGTCATGTAGTACAAATGGAATTAGCACAAATTATAAGTCGTAGGATGTTGTTTTTTTGGAACAACTTGAAGGGATTATTAGATTAGATTAATTGTGTTGATGCCTGAAACCACCGGAAATATTCATGTGACGTCATATCAAATATTATCTCAAAATCTTCAGTTCGTAATGTTAGCTGTCCCACTTATCTGGCTTATTTGTGCAATGTCGGTCGGTCTCTAGTTCTGTCGTGATACCTTACGTAACTAAACTTTATCCCTTAATACTCTGACTCGCAAAGTTGACAAAATGTGTCAACACTAGTACATAGGGTATGAAGTGCGCTCTCACTTGCAGTGAGTTTTACCATGCTGTATTTATGATATGGTCTTATGCAACACTGCTTAAACATGGGGAACACCTAGACCTAAACAACCAAAAAAATGTATGCATCTAGTCTGAACGTAATACTTTTTTTGACAGTTATATATTATTATGCATGTCATATCAAGGGCCCTGCTTGTTCATGTACAGGTGTAAAAAAATGGAAGGTTACTTTTTACGAGTTTGTAAAGAGACACGTACAGTATATGGTGTTTGAAGAAATGACAATCCAATGAGATAACAACCATGGATGTCAGATTAGCCACAAGAGTTGTATTTTTTTAAACTAAAGATAAAGAAATTCCGATCCCAGGAAATAAACATCGGAATCACACGAATCATCTGATATGCTGTTCGATTCTATCACAGGCACTCGAATCAATGTGTATGATTTTTAAAAAATATATATGTAAATAATTATTTACATACATTTTTTTTTAATCGTACACATTGATTCGAGTGCCTGTGGATTCTATAGTGGTTTAATTTCGTTAAATTTCGTTACGTCATGTTTTAAAATCTCGTAATCTCGTAAACGGAAATGGTAACGTTTTTATCAATTTTACGTAATACCTCAGACTTCGTCAAGATCATGGCGGTGACGTCATGACAGTGACGTCAAGGGAATCACCACAGTCTATTTTGGTACTTTACAATTAGCATAACGTCAGACCTATGAAGATTTCATTCGAGGCTGAAAAACTGTCTCCGTTGTTTTATTTGATAATCTCATTTGCTCTCTGATTCTACAAAGGACGGTAAATCGAATTCTAGTCTTATTAGTGTAGATATGAAAACATATAAAAAGGGAATAGCTACTAAACGTAGAAATTGACGATAGTTAACTTCTGAATCACGAAGTCAGGAAAGGAAAAGCGTTAATTTAATCTCATAAAAAAATTCTGGAAATCAAAATATTTGAAAGGTTTTTGACATCATATATATATTAAAATATATATATATATATATATATATATATATATATATATATATATATATATATATATATATATATATATATATATATATAACTCGGTGAGTATCAATCTGCTAAGACAGTGCTCTATACCGCAGTGGCAGAGCGTAATAGTTTTGGTAGTACTAAGTATATATATATATATATATATATATATATATAAATATATATATATATTTATTTATTTATTTATTTATTTATTTATTTATTTATTTTGTAACTTTTTAACAAATCAAGTGTTCATTGCTATACTATAGCTAAGATTCGTGTAGTTATCTAGAGATTAACCGTATGGTTTGAATTTGAAGGTCCCTTTATCCCACATCTAGCTCCAAGTCATTGAGGATCCCAGGATAAAGAGATCTTCAGGGTCAAACCTAACGGCTAGTCTCTAGACTAGTAGATAGACGCAGTCAATTATAGTCTTTGTTTGCCGTCCGCGTGTATAGGTTTTTCGACAGATTTAGAGGAAAAAAATTTCGTTTTGTTGAAAAGGCCGTATTTTATTCTGATATAATAAAACTACATATCTCAATCCAGCTTTGGATTTTGACATTTATATTTCACTACTCTAGTTGTAGATTTAGGTGCAAACAGAAAGTGCATCAACAGGGCAGTGAATTTTACATGCTAGCATTGTGGGGGGTAGGGGTGGGATTCTGTGGTTGATATTTTCCCTGTCTTTCTGGGAGGTTTTGGCACAGACCTTGTATGTGGTTTGGGGGAAATTGAAGGAGACAAACTTGGCAAAGTATTAGTATCACGCCTCAGACCACTATGAGATCACCCGTTTGTCCTATTGCGTTTGGGGCTCGTAAATCTGTTGGCTAGGTGCTCATGCTCTAACGAAATTATCTAAAGTGTCGTTAACTAGAAATGATCCCAAGCTACACGATTCATGTCAGTCATCACAGCACCGTGAAACCTCTTCGTTAGTGGTCTGAGGTGAAACCAAGGCTCAAATATTGTGCTGTAGTTTGCACGTGTTCGCGCCCTGGTAGTCATGGTACAGAAAAGTGAATAATCGTCAACCCTTCAAAATATACAGTATATTGAACTTCCAATACTACCAAAGTGTTTTCAATTTTATTACCGCCGTTATGAAAGCTTTGCAAAGACAAAGGCAAATGATACAACTTCAGGGTTATCTATCGACCGACAACCCCCCCCCCCCATCAAACAATGGTTTCCTCCATCTCAAAACACCAGAGTCACTTGCATCATGACTAAATAAGGTGTGTCGATGCTATTCAGTTTCTGACATCAATGACCATAGGTAACGTGATGTCTAATTCATTCTACAAATTGTAGGGAAATGAGGTCGTTATGTCGCTGTGCAGTCTAATGTAACATACAAACACAAACTTTAACTTCTTTCAAATTTTTAAAGAACTAAATATTTTATGGACTTAAAAATTACAATTATATATATTTTTTATTTTAAAAAGCAATATTTTCACATTACATTATGTCATTACATTACATTGCACTAACAGCCAATGTCAATATGTACAGATGAATCACATAAACCATAACAACACAAACACAAGATGGCAAGGGGTAGCTTTTACAGATCAGTCTCCAAAAGAACTGACCACTTTGATTCATATAAATTAACATTGTTTCTCTTTTTTTGCAATAGTAAGTTCTGCTGAGCGAATCTCTTTGAATATAAAGGGCTGTTTTTGAACCTAGCAAACTAAAGAAATTACATTGACAAGAGTTTTGTGTCTTAGACCACCCAGATTTGAGCCAAGGGTTACCATTGGACAGATCAAGCATCTGACCTGACTTCTTTCAAAACCAAAGTAGAAGTCTTTGACCTGCTCGGCTTGCCACCCACACAGACAGACATGTGGACAGACAGACAGACAGACACACATACTGTGACAAAATTTATAATATATATATATATATGTGTGTGTGTGTGTGTGTGTGTGTGTGTGTGTGTGTGTGTATATATATATATTCACGAAACAGTTCTGTAGGGTCTATAGCATATAATTTGGTTCAAATTTTCAAAACCTATATATATATATATATATATATATATATATATATATATATATATATATATATATATATATATATATATATATATATATATATATATATATATATATACCGAGGAATGTATGGGACCATGTATAATATTATTATTATTGGGGTGGTGGATAGTGACCTTAATTATCCCATCAAACTGTTTGTCATACATCAGTAAAACATATCCACTATTTTTATTTTCGTCCACTTGAATCTAAGGTGTGCTAGTATATGACAAGGAAATGACAAATGCGTTTAATACGTCATTTTGAAGTGGTATAAAACAAGGTTAACGGTAATGACCAGTGTTCCCCGTCAAACTATTCTCATCGTTGTTTATCTCTTGCTTCACAATTGCAGCGTGGGCATACATGGGATACCCCTCAGCTAATAATACAACCTTATCTAGTCTGTGTCTCTCTTATCAATTCTTTCTTAATTTTGAGAGATAAACCTATATTATATGCATAGATTTTAAAGGTCATCTTTAATGTTTGGAGCGAAAATCAAAAGAAATTGTTTTTCATAAAGATGCCGACTGACCCGAAGTCATTTTAAGAAGCAGAAATCGTTGACTCTGATTTTTTGTATGTATTCATCAGTTCAACATAAATATGATTTGGAAGTATTTGCACATTGAGAGTGTCAGTTTAAAAGTTACCTTTTCTTTCATTTCTATGGGTATTTCTGTGTTATTCCTAAGTTTCTTTTACACTGTTTCTCCCTTTTATTAGGAGGGGGCGGGGCTTATCAAACATGTACAAAAATACCCGACCACACCCCTAGAAAAGTGCTTTCGGAAATATACGCACCTGTATTGAAATATTGACTAGATCTTAAATAAAAATAGTTTTGCCTCGCCTCGACGCCTAAGGTTATGTTTTTGCTATATAATATCAAAAGACATTCGATATTGCAGCTGTTGCCATATGTTATTCTTTTGGACACAAAATATCTATTTATTTATTTTTATTTAGTTTTCTCTGTCGTCTAGGTTATAATTCTATTACAAAATTTTAACGGTATTGAAATTTCGTCTTTTGTGAGATTCTGAAACTAGCTGGGAGTTCCTTTTTTCATGAATTCAAACGAATTAACAAACCTTTATCCTCGACCCCCACGCCAAAATACTTGTCTGTTGTATTATATCCGTTTACATGTGGCGGATACTATCTATACAAGAGTCCGTCGGGACATGTCAAAAAATTCAATTGATAGCACAACACATTTGGTCATTGAACTCATGGTTTAAGAATTTATGTCTGACAATGTGTACACCTTGTGGTTTAACACCGAGGAATGTATGGGACCATGCATAGTTTTTATTTGTCCCCAAAGACAAGTCTCCTCGAGGAAATTCAAAAATTGTTGTCAAGGAAGTTTTTTATTGTCTTTTCGTTTTGATGAATGTCAGCATTACCATGGTTATAAACAAGTAAGCAAACAAAGGAAAAGCATTTGTATATATGTACATTGTCACCTCAAGTGTAGTTTCAGCGAAAACTTACAACAGGAATTAAGCGAAAACGTTACCAGTATTATTTCAAAAAATATTAATAAAAAAACACCATTTATTTTGAATAGTGAATGTTATAGCCTTATAAGGTAACACGTTTGATGATATGCACGGGTTTGGTCCCGGGGGACGGTGAATGCCTTTAAAAAGGAAAAGAGCAAGAACATATTTTGATCCACCTGTGATGAACCCGTGCTGACTGGTACAGTACATTGGTAGGTCCTTCCTTATACCCAAGAGTATAATTGCTCAAAACCATATTGTTCTGTGAAGTTGTGTAATCTTCTTATAAATCATGTAGCTAGTTAGCTAAAGGCTACATGTCCTTGCGTGTGATACTTCCAGGGTCCGGCCCTTTTGATTGGTTTGGATTCGTATTTTTTTTCGCTCTCGTCACGGTGTTATTAGCGATTGCAGATTTTTACTATGTAACATGGATGAGCTGCTCCAACTCGAACTGTCACATAGTTCTTAGACAGTGCGTCATCTCGGTCCAGAGACTGAAAACAAAAGATGTAGTATATCACTAGATGTACGGGGTGTGAATGGTACGAGTTATTTTAACAGCAGCGCTGAGGAGCGTCTACCATTTCTTAGATTGTTGTTTTCCTGGTCTACGGGCTGAATATAACAACGTTTTGACTATAATTTCCTACCTGTGAGGAAACGATATCTACTTGACAATGTATAGAAATTGGTACATTTGTAGCAGCAGGATTCGTATGATATTTTCCTTAAGAAAAATGCAATCTAAGCCATAATACATGCCCCTGTGCAAAAGTAAACTTTCATTTTGGTGTGTCGAGGAAATCAAAATCTACAGAGTTTTTTTTATTATAATAGGTATACGGATGAGATACACTTTCGTCAGCAGCTAACAAGAATGTATTAGCCTAATACTAACACTGCGCATGTACAGTGAAAAGACCATGCTGTCTGCCAAGTGACAAAGTTCCAAAACTTAGACTCTGTCTATTTTTTAGGAATCCTTTTTTTCTTCAAAGTTGAGTATTTTTACCAGGAAGTCTAATTCCAGCAAACGAAGTTGGGGTAACTTTAATGTCCATAAAACATTGCGCTAAATGTTCTTTATAATTATTTTCCACAACTGTCTTACACATAATTAGCTAATTCTTCTAGACATGGATTACAGAAATGCAGTGCAGGTATTGTAATGTTGTAATCAGTTATTCCTTGTCCTCACTAGATTGAAAAAAAAATTCACTGGAATGAAAAAACAATAATTTTACGCATGTATTCAACTAAACTCAGTGCTCAGATGACTGAATGCATGGCTAGAATTTTCCAATATGCATTTCAATATTTTAGATGCACATAGTTGTAGCAAACTTTGTAGATCAAAAAAGGAAGTAAAAGTGTCTATGAAAGAGAACGAGGAGTTATTAGAGTAGAGACTCTCTTTGGACTTAAGGACTCGTCAGTGAACTCTATGTCAACAATTCGCTACACGCAGTAATAATGATGCGCAAAGAACGACTGATCTTTCATTCTACAGAGCGTAAGTCTAGTCCCTATACTCGCGACAATCATCTCGATTACCGGAGTCCGGAGAGATAGAATTCGTAGAAACTACATGTAGAGTAAACTAGAAAAATCGTCGATGGTCCACGATTTCACGCACCTACCACCGACACTACAATAACCTATGGACTTATCTATCTTGTCTAGTCTCGTCTATACACGTATTCGAAGAGCTAAGTTATGTCGCACTCGTATTGTGTGAAAGGCCACCATGCCACGATGTGGTTTTGCGAAAAGCTATAGCATTCCTCACTGCAGCGATGTCTCCCCTTCTTCAGTGAATGTCCCGCTTTCAGTTTTTGTTGTTTTTGTTTCGTTTCGTTTTTTCGTGCCATCGCTTTTGCCAGAAACTCGTGAGCGACATCCCATCGATTATCACCATGCTAAAAACGAAGTTCACTTGACAATATGTATTTTTTTTTTAAAGTTACAATAATATTTTTTTATGGAAACTGGCACGACAATGACTTTAGGTCAATATTATTGTGACATGCTGCAATAAACTTCTCGCCTTGAATCAGATTCTCTAATATATTAAACTAACAATACCCAGTGTTAACATATAGATTGTGATAGCAGACAAGTATCAAAATAAAATATTATAATCACGTGAATTTAGTTCATAATCGAGATTTAATAACATGTCAATTTCTATAAAAGATGGACATCTCAATTTCTCGTTAGCTCTTATTTTACCCTTGAGATATTCTAACAGATTGCAAGTGTGTAAAGTTTTTTTTTGAAACCAACATCAAGGTTCATTTCTCCTGAAAAGGTCAAACATAAAACAGATATTTATAAACGTAACAAAATCTTTTCAAGATCAGGGAGAAGTCTGACAGACTGACGGCGTATTGGTTTTCACCATCATGTGATATTCTCTCATTCATTGACTGTACTGTATGCATGTTTTTGTCGTTAAGCACATATTTGGAGAGAGCTGACAAACATTAATAGGCCGTGAAGGACTTGTCATTGATTTCAGCGAGACACAGTAACTTCAAGTGTTGGCTGGCATTCTTGCAAATATTATTCATAAAAGGGTGTAACAATGGTTGACCTTAGCGAAATAGAACTGTCCTAATTTGGTAAAGGTGAACAACGTCTTCTTTTGTGTCATGTCTTCAAAAGGAATGACATGATACTAGTCAACCACTTTCTCTGATTCCATCCTCCTTCTCTCTTACAGAATATGGCGTACAACAATCCAAACTATGATACCGCGCATGACAGAACTTCGAATGGTGGGGACAGCGTGAGTGACTACATGGACCCTATTTACCAATATCAAACAAGAGCAGGTGAAGTTAAAACAAGGGTTTTCCAGCCTGGACAAGGTTCTAGTTCAGCAGATCTGTATGCGGTAAACTTTGAGGAGAAAACTCAGAAATCCACGATATGTATAATTGTGTCGCTGTGTCTTTTTGCAGTTCTTGTAGGGGCTGGAGTAGGAGTAGCTATTTATTTTACAGGTATGTGCTTGACCTTTGATTCAAACTTGAATACCCATAGAATTGCACCACTCTGTCAACATTATTTTGACCACAATAAATCCACCTCAGAAATGTATGCTACTTCAATTCAAAATAACCCATAAATTCATCAAACAGTACTTAACATAACTGAAAAGTCATTCCAGAATAATTTGTGTGTCAATTCAAATGACCTGACCATAGACCATACAATGACTTGCATACATTTGGAATGTGAACAAGGCTTTTTGGTTTTATATATCGATAGAACTAGAAAAAATACTCCTTGAATTTGTGCAGAAAAGTAAAAGTGGGACTAACAAACAAACAAACAAACAAACAAACAAACAAATTCATGGCTATATGTTGTAGTATGGACCATTGTTGTTAATAATATATTAATCAATGGTGGCTTGATTGAAATGGTGTTCCATCATCCATGTATCGTGTACGGGTAATCTAGAGATGCTCCATTGAGTTCGAATCTGAAGATATCATTTGGTAAAGAAATCTTAAGATCCAAACCCATCGGATGGTATCTAGACTAGTATATGGACAACAGCAACTCAAATCGTGTACAATTTCAGTAGAAACTTTAACGAGACCTTATTCAGCTTGACTTGAGGGACCCTCCATTTTCTATGAGACTCTGAAGGCAAAAATAGGTCTACAGTGACATTTCAAATTGACGATTAGAATTTGTTGGTAATTCGGTTTGTTTTAAGAGGGGCAGCTAAACTATAACATTATAGAATTTTCAATTTAACACAACCCCCTTTGTTGTATCGTGGAGCTACACAAATGAAATGACTGAAATACTGAGAACACTTCTTGAGAATCTTTCAACAGCGTTTAATAGTTTCCACATTCAATTATGTCGATATTTATGTACCCCACCTTGAAATCACCCTGCCCTTTTACGTTAAAAATGTGTAATTGACGTTGAACTATATGTTACCTTGAAACTACCCTTTTACGTTAAATTGACGAACTATACACTACCTTGAAGACATACCACCCTTTTAAGTTTGTAATTGACGTTGAGCTATAGACCACTTAGATACTATGTTTAACATTTCCCACGACTACAAATGTGAATGAACCAAAATGACCTCTGTTTGAAAAGAAATGCAAATGTTAACAAAAAAGAGGTCGCTTGTAGTCATTGAATTGTTGAGAAAAACAACTTAGATAAAGAGATCACTAGGGCCTAGGGTTTGAGAAATGTATTACCCCTGGGCAAAGGCTTATTTAGGACCGCGCCCTATTCCTCCAACCGTACATTAAGAGACATAGTCAGTAACATTAATATTATGGCCACTGGTGGTTATTTTGTTTCATTTATTAACACATATGTCTAGACTAGTAAGAAACTTGTTCAGTATTTCTAAAAAAATCTTATACATGTAATATACTATAATCATATGAAGATCGATCTTTCAGCTACGCCGTCGCGATTATTTGGAACCAACTGCCAAACACTGTCCGCTCTGCACCAATTATTGAAACTTTCAAGTCAAGATTAAAGACATAACTTTTCGAGAGAACTTATTTATGACAGTGCTTATCATAAAGCGCCAGTGAGCATCGCTTGATGGATATATCATACTAGCTAGGCTCTATATCAATTCATTTATCATATCGTTTATCATATCATATCAATATAAATATAAACTTGTACTGGGATAAATGTTTAATAACAATAGATTCGTAAATCACCAATGTATTGATTCCCAAACTTATAGTGTATTATAGTTATACACTTTATACACTAGACTGTAAGATACGTCGTGTTGTTGAGCACTATCAGATTTCTTAATCACGTGGCACGAGTTAATGTCTGTATCATACAGACTATTTATACGCTGACTCATGTCGATAATAAGGGCTTCTTTACAGACAGTGACCATTCCACTTTAACCACCATATCGACAAGACTAAAAATACACTGGATCACAGAGAACAATACACACTAAAATAGTGACAATGGTCGTTAACTATAAAGGCTTTCAAAAAGGACATAAGGTTATATGTAAGGTCTATACTGGGTCCAATACATATACTGTATAACTTAGCTCATTTTGTATCCCTCCCCATCCTAAGAAACCAATGAATGCTACAGTATAGGTTATGTTGATAAAATGATGTTTAGAAGTGCTATGTCGGTATAATGGTTTTTAGAAGTGTTATCCAATACAATGGAAAGCTGGACCCACTGTCCTTCTGGTGCACTGCAACATCTATGATAATACTTCTCCGTAACTCTCCGTACTATATCTCAGTGTTGCAAGCATGAAAAAACACCATCATCTTTCAGGTCAAAATTTAGATGAATACCGTTTTAGCTTTGCAAAGCAAAAACTGTCAAATTCAAGATATACATCGATGGTTATGATGAATTGTCTCATTAACAGGGTTACTGAGCGGAGAAGAGAAAACTACAACAGAAGGTGAGTTCATCTGCATAGTTAGCCAACATATTTACATATAACCAATGTTCCATTTGAAGGTATTTTTGAATGTCTGGAGTAAAGGACATTTTTGACCACATTGCCTGAGGGAGGGCACACGGTTATACAAAGACATGTGTAGTGATGCAAAAGCATTTATTAAGGAAAGAGCTATATCTAATTGAAAGGTAATTATGCAGTCTGATTGAATTACTGTACAAAGTCAGCTGCAATATAGTCCAGAGACTTTGTTATTTAGTTCGCCCGTATGTAGAGCCAGACAACCAATTCTCTTGACTATCTGTAACAGCTATGGATGTTTACTCGGTAACACTAACTGGTATCACTCCAAGTTATAAGTGAGCATGCGCATGATGTGGGCAGTGCGAATCATGCAAGTGATTTGTTTCGACGCCGTTTTCTTTTCCTATTTCAATAGACCGGACACAACAATTTTTTTTGTAAGATTTTTATGGTGCAAATATTAAAAGGCGTCTTGTTTGTATTTGTGTTGGCTGATATACCACGGGGAGAGTGTGAATGAGATTGTCTGTGGTGGTGAAGTAGTTCATAGTATGTACACTAGGGAGATTGTCTGATTGGTTGTACATGTTGAAGTAATCTTCAGTATACTGGCGGTCGAATTTTCCTGTCAGCTCTTTATATGTCATGGTTAGTCTAGAAGTTAGAAACTTTTTGCATTTCGCTAGGGTTTCCCAGTGTAGCTCCCTTAACATTGATTGCGTTAAACATTGTATGTTATGGTGTAGTGTTGGAACACAGTGAATTTTAAGTCGAACTGTACAGATCTGCGTTTTTGTGATATGATAAGTTTTGTAAGTCAAAGAGTTATGCGAGATATTCCCTGTTAGGAATTTTATTACAGTGGACACTAGTTAACTGGAAAAGTCTGAATAATTTGTTAGTCCATTACATTCTATCAAATAGGACTGTGAGTACGTGTCACCCTACGCGTCCCAAGTATGTTTCATTGTAATTCATGGCACCACCTGTTGGAATGTTGTTTACTTGAAAGGCTCTCACAATAGCTAGCCTTTGCGTGCCATGACATGGTACGATAACCTTGCAATCTCGGTTTACACTGGTCCCCATACATAACCTCGGACGAAATGTGAAATGGGGTGTGAGAGTATGTATGTGTGTATGTATGCACGTATGGGCATTTCACTATAGCGGTGCTGTTCTATGGAACAATCTACCCCTATCCATAAGACCAGCTCCGAACTCATCGATATTTAAAAGACATCTTAATAATGTAGTCTGGTAATGTGGGTGGATATCTTTTAAAGTACACTGTCCGTCTATACTTTTTGTCCTCGTTTGTCCCTTTTTGTTTTTTGTTTTTTGTTTTTTATGTGTACGTAATCTTGCAACAGGTTCCATTCGGAGAACAGTGCTAATGCACTGAAATGGTGTCTGTATATGAAAGATTAATAAATGTATGTATGTATGTATGTATGTATGTATGTATGTATGTATGTATGTATGTATGTATGTATGTATGTATGTATGGATGGATGGATGGATGTATGTATATATGTATGTATGTATGTATGTACGTATGTATGTACGTACGTATGTATGTATGTATGCGTGTATGCATGTATGTGTGTATGTATGTATGTATGTATGTATGTATGTATGTATGTATGTACGTACGTATGTATGTATGTATGTATGTATGTATGTATGTATGCGTGTATGCATGTATGCATGTATGCATGTATGTATGTATGTATGGATGTATGGATGTATGGATGTATGTATGTATGTATGTATGTTAAATTAACCTGCATGAAATGGGTGGACTTATATAACTGAGTATATCATTTGATAATTAAATATTAATTTATCAATTTCAGCACCACAGCAAACTACTCAAGCACCTAGTACAACATTATATCCAATTGTAGTAGGGGAGGAAGGTGAGTATATATGTACTGATGATCACTTCGAATCATGTATTAGTTCTATAATGTGTTAAATTTTACATTTACACAGTATTCCCCAATATGTTTCTTCCGTCCAGCCGAGGAAAATTCGGGTGGCCTAAGTGTTTATATTGAGAGTATCAATATCACAAAAACAGTGACGTAGACACGGTTTGTCGTGACGCAGAACGACTGGGGTATATAATCCACTTTTTCTGCTCAAATACCTTGGCTTGAGTGTGTTATAGTAAATGATATCTTTGGTTTAAAATTATCATAGCTGTGTTCAAAAGCAGAATTGCATCACAGTGTTTCATTATTTTTGGATGATTACGTTTTATACAAGCAAAACAAGCATTTGTATTGGATACGTTTCCAGCAGTCTGGGTGAATTAATTCCACCGAAATTTTTGTTTCAGGTGAAATACAGATAGATTGCAGTATGAGGCTATTAAACCAAGACTATATACCAGAATATGACAATCCCAATTCACAGGAGTATCAAGAACTAGCCGACAATGCAACAGATGTAGTGAGTATATACTACAAAAATCAAAGTGGCTATAGCGTTTCAGTCAGGTTCACATAACGTCTTTTGTTACAAAGTACATAAAACAAAATACAGACACTGATAGCATGCAAGTATATAAAAATGATACATTTTATCTCACTGTGAACACAAATCAACATCACTGTCTGATGAAAGAAGGAAGATTCAAACACAAAACTGTTGATTTGGGTTCACAGTGAGATAACATGTAACATTTCACATGCGGGTGCACTGTCAGTGCCTGTATTTGGTTTGTGTAATTTGTAACAAAACAAAGTTATGTGAGATGTAAATATACTGAGTCGCTTATTTGAAGATCTGTTGTCATTCTAGTTTGGTAGTATTTTGACTTCAAACACAAGTTGATTAATGCTAGCTTATTACGAGTACCGAGAGCCATCAGCAACTGTATCATTGACACTAATGAAGTATATGACATTTGATGTAAACTCTTTATATGATATTTTGATTTTCTGTTAACTAAAATCATGACTCTCTGCCATTTTTTACTTCTCGCTCTACCCCAGTGAACACATCTTAAACTGATGTATTTTTGCTCCGTCAAAAGCCATTCTAACTTTCATTCCTTTCTCTATTTTGCTTTTAGTTGTTTGATTCTTACATGAATTCTTCTCTTGCTGAAGAATATAACATATCAGTAATTGTGACTGGGATTAGGTAAGTTTTATTCTATCAAATTACTATGTATGTATGTATGTATGTATGTATGTATGTATGTATGGATGGATGGATGGATGGATGGATGGATGTATGTATGTATGCATGTATGCATGTATGCATGTATGTATGTATGTATGTATGTATATGCGTGCGTGCGTGTGCATGTGTGTTTGTTTGTCTGTCTGTCTGTCTGTCTGTCTGTTTGTTTGTTTGTTTGTTTGTTTGTTTGTTTGTTTGTTTGTTTGTTTGCTTGTTTGTCAATAGATCCCCTCTCCTCCTTCATGTGTCTGTAATATGTATTCTTTCTTCATTGATAGCTCTGGGAGTGTACTTGTGAACTTCAAATTAGTTTTAGTTATAAAGGTGACTGTTCCAGTGTTGACGTTGGGAGAAGTCCTGACAAAAGTTGTAACAATAAAAATAGACTTCAAATCGGAAACCCCGAAGATCACTGTCAATGGTGGTAAGTAGACGTTATATCACATATTCCTCTTATTAAGCTTTGTTATTGTTATCAATGGGGAGCCTAAACGTCTCCAACTTAGCATATTGTAAAGGATTGTAACAATAGAACTGTACATTAAATGCGCAAAAGTTTATGATTATTTTATGATTTTTTTCTTTTCTAGTTATTGCCCCACCCGATATGATTGACCCCGTCACTTCAGCTCCTACGTCACCCACGACAAAAGGTAGGACAAACAAGCTCACAGATGCTCCGGCTGCAACAACGAAACCAACGACACAAGCACCAGAGATAACAACAAGCCCAGTTACAGAAACAGAAAAACAAACAGATACACCTGTTGTAACAACAAAAACAACGACACAAGCACCAGGTATAACAAGCCAAGTTACAGAAACAGAAAAACAAACAGATACACCTGTTGTAACAACAAAACCAACGACACAAGCACCAGATATAACAAGCCAAGTTACAGAAACAGATGCACCTGTTGTAACAACAATCCAAGTGACACAAACCCGTATGTTTCAATGCTATTCATATTTCAATGTATGTATGTATGTATGTATGCATGTATGCATGTATGTATGTATGTATGTATGTATGTATGTATGTATGTATGTATGTATGCATGTATGCATGCATGCATGCATGCATGCATGTATGTATGTATGTATGTATGTATGTATGTATGTATGTATACTGTGTATGTATTATGTATGTATGCCTGCCTGCCTGCCTGTCTGTCTGTCTGTCAGTCTGTGTATGTCTCTGTGTGTATGTATGTATGTATGTATGTATGTATGTATGTATGTATGTATGTATGTATGTATGTATGTATATATATATATCTATGTCTATATATATCCATCCATCCATCCATCCGTCTATCTATCTATCTATCTATCTATCTATCTATCTATCTATCTATCTATCTATCTATCTATCTATCTATCTATCTATCTAATATTTGAATACTGATCTGTATTCTTATTTTATAAACTTGTCAGAGGCAACTACACAGATGATGATTACAACTCCATACCCTATTGTCGTAGGAGAGGACGGTACGTATTATCATTTACATGCTATATAATTATGGTATGTTAAACACATGAGAAATTCTGAAATTCGAACAATTCTTTTTAATGATAATATAGTTATTGAATATTATAAAGTGGAATTACCATTTCATCATCTACATATCGTTTGTGGTTTTTATAAACAATAAAGTTATAATATTTGGATTAAAAATATCATCCTCAGATGTCGTACGTCTGTTTGTATGTGTACATTGTAAACACACACACATTATATATATATATATATATATATACACTCTGACACACACATGTACCCACATAGACACACACAGAAGGACACACAACATAGTGGTCTGAGATATAATATATCCCGTTCTCTTTATCTGTAATGTAATTACATCTGTTGTATATTTATTAAACAGGTCAAGTAGAGGTAGACTGTAGTCTAACGTTTTCAGACCAAGAATTTATACCAGCATATGGAGATCCAGAATCAGAAGAATATCAAGAACTGGAACAAAATGTGACCGAAACTGTAAGTCATGATTTATTTTAATGTTGTTAACATTGAGGGCGCAAATTGCCTTAGTAATAGTATAGAATATTAGCAGCTAATGGAATGGAATGGAAGTCCCATATTGAGAAAATGAGAACCACAGTAAGCCCAAGGGTTTCGCGAATTCTTCACTAAGTTCCAAAATCTGTCCTTATCCTTCTCTATAATAGTCCAGTGTGTCACTACACCTTAGTTTCTATGTTGAAATATTGAGAAACCCTTTTCCAACCGCCGCTCTTGATCTATTTTTCCGAAGATTATTAGACTGATATATATGTTTCACCGACTATTATGCCCAATATATTCTTATTAATCTTGACATCTACAAACTTTGAAAACTTCAAAACTTGTATGTTCATTTTCGACCTAAAATGTTAAAATACAGAGTTATCCAACCCCCAGAGCTAACATCAATGATAACGTGCTAATACCAAAGGCTAACCTCTCAATTAGTCAACACAATTTTAAGTACGCAGTTACAGTCTATTTCACAATACCATGCAGTTTTTTGTGTTTGATACAGTCACTTAGAAACCAATGACAAATTGGACATGCTATACTTTAAGATGGCAAGATTGAATGAGTACATCTTGTGAGGGAATGACCACTATCTTCCTGTCTCCTTTATACTTGCCTGTGTCAAGTATTTTTATTTTGTACTGTATGCTTTAGTTGATATTTATTCAATAATGTTTGCTATTAGATCCCTAGAACTTCTATATATTTATAGAGGTTTGCCACCAACATAATCTTCATAGATATTTACAACACATGTATTTTTGTTGTTGACCCTCCAGAGAAATGTTTTTCTGTTACTCTCAACTTTTTTATGTTGCTTTCTCTTTTTTGATGGAATAAATTTTAGAGCTACCATCGATCTACTGTTATTTTGCAATAAAGGATAGATGTAAAAGAAATTACATACAAATACTTTAAGTAATATCTCAATACATTAACACGATTGAATTAATATGGTTTTCTAGTATTACATGTACATATATACCGAGAAAAAAAAACAGACACGTCGCTTCACCATTTATATTTCTACAATGTAGATGAAATCATTCGATTCTAATTCTCAAATATGCATTCTTCTCTCTTTCACTTTTAGTTGACTAACGCTTACGTGAATTCATCTCTTTCTGAAGACTATAATGTATCAGTAATTGTACTTGGGTTTAGGTAAGTTTACACTTTGTATGTATGTATGTATGTATGTATGTATGTATGTATGTATGTATGTATGTATGTATGTATGTATGTGTACCTGCGTGCGTGCGTGCGTATGTTTGCATGAATGGATGAATGGATGCATGCATGTATGTATGTATGCAGGTGTGTTGGGGGGAGGCTGAGGGGGTGTGGGTGTGTGAGGGGTATGTACATATGTATGTACGTTCATCTTTAGAGATCTTATATCCTCTCCGCCTTCGAATTCATGTATTTCCATTGTGTATTGATAGGTCCGGGAGTCTAACTGTTGACTTCAAAGTAGTTTTAGTTATAAAAGTGACTGTTCCAGTTTTGCCATTGCCAGACGTTGTCAGAGTTATTATTTCCATCGACACAGAAACAGCAACGGTTACTGTTAATATCGGTAAGTACAGCGGGTTGGTTTTTTTCCAGCACATCTCTTTGAGAGGTCAAGCACTATGCCATATATGTTAAATTTAAGACTTCTGGTGTCTATTGGTATATTTATCAAAACCCCTTTGTCTTGACGAAAAATTCATAAAAGTTTGACTGACGATTTCCCATGACTATCATAAATAGCAACAGGATATCCAAGTACAGTATAGGTTACACAGTGTCTTACCAACGTAACGCAATTATATATATATATCTTCTTTATTTCTTATTTTGACAGTTAAGGCACCAGCAGATATGATTGGACCAGTTACTACTCCAGCCACTACGACACACACGACCAAAGATTTGACAACCGTGCAGACAGATGCCCCAACAACAAGTCCGACAACACAACCTCGAGAAACCACGACAAGAAGCCAAGTTACGGAGACAGAAAGACAAACAGATGCTCCCAGTACAACAACAAAATCAACAACTCCAGGTATACCAACAAGTAAACAAGTTACAGACGAGCCGACCGATGCCCCGGTTGACACAACCACAGCAACGATAACTACAGAATCACATGTTACAAGCACGAAGCCGTTGTCTACGATTGGTAGGTGTAATATATGTGTTTCGTTTGTCGTGTTGGTAATTAATAACATCCCGGTGTCTGCTATGTATATGCGTTTATTATGTACATGAATTTCTGTCATATTTTTCTGTATGTGTATTTTTTTTGTAGTTACTACAGCTCCCGTTGAAACAACAGCTCAAACGGCAGCGCCCTCTTGCGGTGAAACTATTTCCATTGCACAGGGACATAACTACACTATCACGTCGCCAGGCTACCCTGCAGCATACGCACATAACTTGACGTGTCTATGGAAAGTATCCGTCGACGAGGGTCGTCAAATTATCATCTACATAGCTGAGTTGGATACAGAATATCTTACGGACGAGCTTGTCGTTGGAAATGGGGAAGACGAAACGTCACTGAGATCTAGTATTTATACAACTTCAGGGGACTTCGATATACCTAAAGTGGTCTCCGAAGGAAACAAAGTGTGGGTTACGTTTACTTCAGATGAAATAACAAGTAAAAGCGGCTTTCGAATCGTATTCTACGATACTATGGGTTAGTATGATTCTACAATGCAGTCATTTATTACGTGCAGAGTGTAAGGATAGCCCTGCTGCGAGAAGGTCCCGGGAGAAGGTACTCCACCATCCATATGAATGGTACTTTCTCTGCTACGTCCCCGGCATGTATTGTTGTACAATTTGTACTACTACTAGTATTTTGTACTGGACGGGTACAAATAACAAACAAAACTTAGTTTATACCTTAAATAAAGGACATTCATTTTATAGTACACATGCCAAAATTATGTCATAGTCACATTCCAGGGATTATCATCCATATTCCGCTCATATCTCACATCATGAAGCAACAGCAGAGGCAAAGCGCCACCAACGACATAAAGTTGTATCTAATGATTTATGAAAAACCAAAAACAATTATAAATAAAGAATGCGTCCAGTTAGACTGTATCATGCCATGCCTGGGGTGATAATTGTAAGGCACAGTGTAGTTAAGTTGGATATAAAAGCTGTCAGACACTAACTTTATCCATTGTCTTTGTCTAGGTGGAGATTTTGTCCTAATTGGTGATGATGAGAAACACCAAATCAATCAGTTATTTACAGATCATCCAGATATGCCCGGTCTTGCCATACCATTTAGTACAGCTCCAAATCCTAAAAGAGTCGCATACGACTATGTAGAGGAATGGATATATTGGACAGAAACTACATCAGTTCATAGAGCTTGGCGAGTTCAAGACTTCTTGTCTGAAGGCACCATAGCAACTTGGAATGTTATTGGTAAATTTTACATTGTATATTGAACTAGGGCAAGGCTAATTTTATCTTACTTAGGTGTATTTCTGTTTGCTTGTGGACCCAGGAAAGTCTTTTTCTCTGAAATTGATAAATGGCTTAGACCTTTACACTGTGGGGCAAAGCATTCTGGCCTACAAACAAAGTTAGGAACTTCTCAATATCTCTGTAGACAATAACATCAGCATTGTTGTGCTGTATTGAAAAGAGGGTGTGCCACTGTGTGTGTGTGTGTGTGTGTGTGTGTGTGTGTGTGTGTGTGTGTGTGAGTATGTGCCTGATGATTGAAGAGACACATAAGAGAATCAGAGTTACTTCTTATATTTATATTTATATCAGAGGGGACTTGTACGTTGGGTTCCGTCCATCCATCTGTGCGTTCACCCCAATTTCTCTGGGTATAATACATAAGGACGCTATTCAAGCACCTACCCATACTATCAAACATGAGCTTTCTTTTAAGACCCTGACCTTTGACCTTAGAAATCTTTTTCAAGGTCAAATAGCCAAATTTTGGTTATCTTCGTAGCTTTTTGAATAAAATATGTCAAGTAATAATGATAGTTTAATTATATCTTGGTTTTTCTCCATATTCAAGGTCAAATAGCCAATTGGTCAATATTATACAATATAAAGTTTTGTATCTTGAGACTTCAGATTTGCACAATAAGTTTGACATAAAACATACAAGTTTGGAACTATGTCTTCAATTGAAGGCTTGTTTATTTCTATATTTCTAAGATGCTGCTGGTCTCAATGTTGATCCTTTATCACGAAATATCTATTGGACTGACTATGATCGTGGCACCATTGAGATTGCTAAGTTGGATGGAAGTCTTAGATTAGTATTATTGACTGGACTTACGGCACCTGGACCAATAGAAATAGCTGCAGTAGCAGGGTAATTATTCAATTATTAATATTTGATGGCTCTGATGAGTATAAAATATTTTGTTAAATTTTTTGAATTTTGTTACAAATCGGCAACAAACAACTTTCAAAGAGTGAATAAAAAGACATGAGCCAGTTTATTTTGGTGTTAAAAGAGCCATACAGTTTTCATTGTTATAGCAATCACACTTTATATTGCAACACTTCTGTGTTAATTATGTATATATTTAGAAGAATGTGATTTGGTAACTGATAATTAGTTTTATAGATATTCATACAGTTTTGTATTTTTCTGAATAATTGTCTATTCAGAAAGTGTACACATTTGGTCATGTTACCAACATTATGATATTTTTTAGATACATGTTCTGGGCAGACCTGACTGACTATATTATTTACCGGGCATACTGTAATGGCAACAACAAAGAAGAATTCCTACAAACTGGTTATGTTACTGGTATAGCTATAGATCATGTTGGTAAGTTTTTCCAATAGTGACAACATAGTTCTTTCAACTATCCAAGTTTGTAATGAATTACTCTGTTTAAAATTATTATTATTAAACTTTATTTCGGGAGAGAAAAAAACGCAAAAACGCTCATAACATCCCATAGATAAAAAAATCTATACATAAAAAAACAAAATTTTAAAATAAGTGGGACTTTAAAAATACAAACTGACAAATACACACATGAACAATTACGTGCATTTATAAATACAACAAATCTCTATACAGTTTATGAATCCCCGAATAGATGATTGTATCGGAATTGAGCACCACTGCAATTAAATTATGACTATTTCTAATACGTTCAAGAAGGTGTACATCAGTTTACGTCTGAGAGCCCCAACATAATGAAGTTTACCATATAAATCACTATAAACAAACATTTTTTATTAGAAAAATCCCAGCTATCACCACACACACACACACACACACACACACACACATGACTTATTATTACGTAATTCAGAACACCAGCCATGCACTGATTTCACAGTTTTGAGTGACGTTGTTAGTTTACTGCATGTATTGTGTGTGTAATGTAATGTGTCTAGTAGGCCAGCCAGCCTTGTGGTCTTGTCAACAATTTGCTTACAACTAAACACAAGAAAGACTAATTACACTGTGATAAATAGAGAAACGAATTAAAAGGTTTAGCACAGTTTGAGACAAGCTAACTCATACCCTTGGTCGAATTTAGTTGTATGCCATTATACTGTTGTAGCCTTGTAATAAGAAACAAAAGATCATATACTTTGGCCTCTAGGATTGCTCTTCATATGTAGACTTTCAACTGGAAATGCTAGCTAGTAATGCATACAAAGTGTAGTGTGTCCTTTACCAGCATTTTACAGTAAATGTTGGCAGTAATTCTCAATAACTCTTTTACACATAGTTGTGACTGATCAAACCATTTCTTTGTATATCTGTTCACATTTTTGTCTTGATCATTTCCCGGGCCATTCCAAACAAAAATGACATTGATAGTCATCTGATCAGATAGTAGTCAAATTTGCCCATTGTATAGTTGAATTGTGATTATTAACTGTATCGACATTTTATCGTCTTCACAGACAAAAAGCTATTTTGGGGAGATGATGACAGTTTAGCAATAAATGTGTACGACTTCACAAGTGGTTCAAGTACATCTATTGAAGTTGGTTCAATGTCTGGAGTCGCTGTTGATGCTCATTTTATTTATTATACGTCCATTTCTCATGTAAATGAGTTGTGGCGCTTGGATCGTTCTAACAACAACACAGAAACCTTTGGACCGCAACACTATGGTTATCCAACAGGGTTATTTGCACAGAATCATGTCTCAAAACCAGATGGTAAGAAGAATTGTTTCCTTCATTCTGGATTTCAGTTTAAAAAACCAAAACCTTAAATCTTAGAAGTGGGTAAAACCATAACATTCTCTAAGAAATCAAAAAATAAATGTCAAATACTAACAGTTTTCACACCTTTATATCAACCAGAGTATATAAACTTTTCCTTGTGTCAAGAATGTGGGACAATGACACAAAATACAATCTGGGTGAAACAGTTACTAGTATTCTCTCAGTTTTAAAGAGATCAATTTAATTTATCAATTTTATGTCTATCTATGTGTGTCCATGTAGCTGATTTATGACTTTCCAGCCTTCAGTTTTCTTAGAGAGACACAAACTAAAGACTGTTGTTGTTCCGTGTATTAGATTACACAAGTGGGTGATAATGATGCCTCTCTATTGTGTGGATATAATCACCCTGTGATCAAGATAGTGTAAACATTGGAAGTCCCAAAACAGCAGGACACTGCAATGGAGAATATCACTATTCATGGTTTTAGTAATCAATAGGACAATACAGTATTGTTACTTTGGAACTGTAAATTGGAAACGAATGCGGCATTTCGATCCATCTACTGTGGACCTTGATCAATCAAGTTTATGGAACCATGTCATTGATACTCTGTGACTCTGTGATAGTTTTAGTTTGTGTCTATCTAAGTAAATGGAAAGCTCAATTACGAGAGTAATATCAACTTTGTATCTGTTTTATATTCCAGGGACTAACGATTGTGCCGGAGACAATGGCAACTGTGATTTCTTTTGCGTTCCCCTACCTAACCAACAAAGTGAATGTTTGGTTCCAGATGGTGGCATTGGAGATGGTAAGGATGTAAAAAATTATCAAAATTCTATGACTGTTTTATGAATTCAAATTTTGTTGTTCACATTGGTTTAATTCAGTATTTCAAACTAAACTTTATCACCGAAAAAACAGAAATTTGCCAGTGACTAAATGCATGTGTTATTGTCTTGTATTTTATGATATCAGATTATATACGAGTAAAATGTATATTGACTGACATTTTGTTTTAGTGGAAAAAATACACAAGTGTAAAAAGTGAATATGAATTCTAAAGGACAATTTTGTATTTCACTTTCCTAGTATCTTATAAAATTGCAGATAATGTGAAGTACTTTATAAGGTTCATTCTGATTGGTTAGATAATGTGAAGTACATTATAAGGTTCATTCTGATTGGTTAGATAATGTGAAATACTCTATAAGGTGCATTTTGATTGGTTAGATAATGTGAAATACTCTATAAGGTTCATTCTGATTGGTTAGATAATGTGAAGTACTCTATAAGGTTCATTCTGATTGGTTAGATAATGTGAAGTACTCTATAAGGTTCATTCTGATTGGTTAGATAATGTGATTCGAAGTACTCTATAAGGTTCATTCTGATTGGTTAGAAAACAAAGGAAACACGCACATCAATTGGCTATATTGATAATGAGTGATAAAGTCTATGTATATTTCCAATCAATAATAGCGTCACATCACACCTTGATAGTAGTCTGTTCACTGTGTGGTAGTGGTTACATCGTTAGCAATTTGTCATGGTTGGGTGCACTGCCCACTGCAGTGCATCCCTTGGGATGAATCAGGTTAACATCACATGACATGATCTAAGCCAATCACTGAGGGCTGTGTGAAAACCAAGTGTTATAATATCTACTCACGTTCAATTCTTTCTTTACCTGTCAGATTGCGGTCAATGGATGGATGGCTCCAATTTCACACCTGGGACTGAATCCTATGATTTATCTGCTAACTTACTTGATGGCAGTGGGGAATGTTCCTGGATATTCTATGGAAACGATGGCAGAACAGAATCAAGGCAAAACAGCAGACAAAACTATGCCTTCTTAGATATGTCATTTGAGACAATACCCATCGGATGTGTATATGATATTTCAATTGGCAGTGGTCCCGATGTTGGGCAGAAGACAGTTATTGAATTGAAAGAAACAGATAGGAAGGACCTACAGTTGTTTTCCGAAGACAATCAGTTATGGATTCAGAGAAGTGACAATGCCAACTGTCAATCTAGTACTGTCCATGCAGTATTAACTGTTGAACGTAAGTAGCACGTACGTTACTTCAAGTTTATTTTTTTACCTCAAAAAATTTATGTGCAAACAATTTCTTGAATATGTTGTCACACATAGCCAGACATGAACAGTTCTCTATACTACTGAATTCTGCATCAGACATGCACTCACATAAAACACATGTATAAACATATTCTTGTACATCAGACCACCAAACTGGTGGTTTGAGCTTGCACTCCCCCCCCCCCACACACACACACTCAGACAGACAGACAGACACACACACACACACACATACATACATACATACATACATACATACATACATACATACATACATACATACATACATACATACATACATACATACATACATACATACACACACACTCACACACACATACATACATACATACATACATACATACATACATACATACATACATACATACATACATACATACATACATACACATGCATCATGCAACTACTTGACTACATTTGCCACATATATACAGACCATTAAGTCACATGTATTTGTTTTTTATCTTTCTACTACAGACTGTGGACAAGATGTTAACTTGGTTGGTGAAACCAGTTATTACATTAAATCTCCAAACTATCCTTTGCCGTATCTCAACAATCATGACTGTTTCTGGACAATCACAGTCTCACAGGGTAACCGTGTTCACGTCATGTTCATCCAATTTGAAACCGAATCATACTTTGATTTCTTGACATTTGGTAACGGACTAAATCCAAGTGAAGACACCACCACCATCGAGATGTTTTCCGGTGAAGATAGGCCGAGTAATTTTATATCTGATAACCATGAGATGTGGATCTCTTTTAAATCAGATGAATTAACTAGTCTGGCAGGGTTTTATTTCATGGTTGCAGAGTATAACGGAAGTAAGTGTACAATTGTGTTGACCACGCATTTGAGTATCGTTGAATAAATATTGATAATTTTAAGGATTCAAAAGTGACTAAATAATTATATTATTGTCTTGTTTTGTAGCAGATTATACGTTATTTTTGTATTATTTCATAACATATAATTGCATGACATTATACATTGTATAGCATTGTATTTTACTATACTGTACTTTATTCCTGCTGTACTGTGTTCTGCACTATTGTACTGTGCTGCAGTACAATACATTGAACTGTAGTTTAGTGTAGTGCACATGTCCTTCTCTGTACTGTACTGTGCCGTGCTGTACTGTACTGTACTTTGTGATGATGCAGTTCACTGTTGCAATCTTAGAGAACAGTCTAAACAGTATTTTAATTGGAAATGTTAGACAAGAACAGATACAATTTTACAATTACAAATTTTCCATTTTATTTTTTTCACTTTCGCAGTATGTGAAGCTGAAGAATTTGTGTGTGATGACAACTCATGCTTACAGCCAACAAAAGTTTGTAATGGCATACCAGACTGTCCTGGCAGTAGAGATGAAAAGCACTGCCCGGGTTATACTGGACCTATTCCAACTACGCCCTCACAGGCCACAACATCCACTCCTGTCAGCACTCCTACATCGACTCCTTGTAAGTTTTCATTGTCGTTCGCAGTCAGCAGCAAACTTATTGAGACTGATTTTTAGCAATGAAAAGTATGTTGTTTGTGGTTTCATGATGAATTTGTCTGTAAATTATAGTTACTTTGGAGTGGTAAATTAGAAATATCATTTCCATCCATCTTTGTATACACACCATGATTTCATTATTCACTGGTAATCATTAAATGTGTGTATCTGAAATAGTTCTCAGCCTTTCCATAACACAAATACTTTTTTCTTGATAATGTTTGGTAATTTTATCATTATTAACTTTTAATTTTGATTTTATGAATTCTTACTGTCTTAAAGCTAGTTAGAGATGAGCCAAAAATGTACAGACAATACACAAATTTTGGTCACATTGTTTCAACAGGAAAGCGTTTTGTACTTTGTGTTTGATAAATTTTAATCAGATCATATAACCAGATACATGCTTGTGTGGTTGCCATCTGACAATAAGTGGCATATATAGTGATTTTTCGGATCCTGCCATAGTTACTTTGGAGTCGACTGTTTTTAACATTTCATCAAATTGAGGAAATCAGTCAGGTAATGAGAAACATCGTATTATTAAAGTAAGGCAACGCTAAGCTCATACAACATGTAAATGGCCCAAAAATTTGACATGAAGTTATTATATATGTTCTTTATTCACAATAACACAACTTAATAAACAAAAACAAAAATTGAAATGAAAATAATGAAAACGACAAATGCGACTGGGTGCTGGAAGATAGCTAATGAAAAGCTAGTACGTGTCCATGAAGTTATTGAAAGTAAATAAAGATAAACAAAATAGCCAGAAAGCTAAAAAAAAAAAAAAAAACGAGAGTCACATCATTTCAAGAGGAAAGTACTTATTGTAAATTCCTTGTTATTTTCTTTCAGTTCCATATGAGTACATCGATCTCAGTCCAGATGACTTTGACAATTTCACCTCACCAAACTACCCACTAGAGTATCCTGTTAGCACTATGGCAGTGTGGATAATCCAAGCAAATGAAAACAGACATGTGTTTCTTACGTTCTCTGATTTTTCTACCGAATTGAGCTTCGATCTCGTGTGGGTGGGTAATGGTGAGATACCTGGAGAAAACGTGATTGGAGAGTTCTCAGGTGTTGTACCTCCAGTGGAAATTGTATCTTCTGGTAATGCATTGTGGGTAGTATTTACATCAGATGACTATGTGGTTGGACCTGGTTTCCATGCACAGGTTTATGATGCTGGTAAGTTTTATTTGTAAGTTTTATTTATTTTATTTTATTTTTTTGTGACGACAAATGAATGACTCTATTTTTCATTCCCAACTACTCTGTAAAGACAAGCTACATGCATAAACTAAAACTACTGTGGAAAACTTAGTGTAGACAAACTAAGATAGACAAACTAAAACTACTGTAGAAAACTAACTGTAGACAAACTAAGATAGTCAAACACTATGGAAAGCTAAATGTAGACAAACTAAGATAGACAAACACTACTATGGATAACTCACTGTAGAGAAGGTAAGATCTATTTTATAAGGGACTTTCCAAAATTGCAAATGGTAGACTTTTTTTGGTTGTTTCTAAAAACAAATTTGTTGTACATGTTTTTTCAGTGTTTTGTTCATCTGGTAGTAGTTGTGAAAACAGTGCACAGTGTATATCAACCAGTGAGTCCCAGGCTCACTGTGTGTGTACTGAGGAGTATTCTGGTACAACTTGTTCAGAAGGTAAGACTAGTCACTCTGTGTATGTATGTATCTATGTTCATGTTGTACATGAAAAGATGGATGGGTGGTTGGTTGGGTGAGTGAGTGGGTTGGTGCTTGTGTGGATGGGTGGATGGATGGATGGATGTATAGGTGGGTTAGGGTGGGTGGGTGGATGGATGGATGGGTGGATGGATGCATGGATGGATGGATGATGAAGCAACAGAAAAAACACAAACAGACAGACAGACAGACAAACAGACAGACAGACAGACAGACAGACAGACAGACAGATGGACATATATATACTAGATAATCACCAGTATAATATTCAAACTCTTTTCATCAACAGCTTTTAATGCCTGTGACTATGCCAATTGTCAAAACAATGGTACTTGTCTGGCCGAGGGAAGACAGTTCAATTGTATATGCAAAGCTGGGTACACTGGAGAATACTGTCAAATCCGTAAGAACTGAAAGGAATTTTTAAGTCAAAATTATTGAAGAAAAAAACATAATTTATATATTGTATATATCTTGTGTCAACACTGAAACTCTCATAACAAGGCAGTGAAAAAGTCAAATGTTACAGAATATTTCTGATGAGGTGTTAAGAATATATTTAGTACTACAGGTTTTTTCCCTTTGTGTACATATATAGAGCCATGGTGGTACAAAGGTTTAGAGTAGTTAGCCAATAATCGGCAAGTCGCAGATTCCAATCTTTTGTCGCTGTCATTTATGTCTGAATGGCTAAATATAGTAACTTGGGCAAAAATTCGAACCACGACTGTGGCCAAATCAACCCAGTCGTATACTTAGGGACCTAATAGGATAGAAGTTGTAATGTGAAGGATTTAATCCTATGCTCTTACACAGACCATAGTGTTTTCTTCAGTTCAATATGTATCATGTTACCAGGAAGATAGTCTAAGTGTACATAATATCCAATATCTAGTCTACACAGAATACTGTGAGATATTTACACTGTTTTCTTGCCTATTATATTACAGAGACAAACCATTGTATCTCTGATCCCTGTGTTGGAGAAGCCACTTGTGAAAACCAGGGGAATAAGTTTGTATGTATTTGTCCACCAAGATTTGAAGGAGACCTGTGTGACTCATTGATAGGTATGTATTGTTTTATTTCTTGTCAAGTATATTGCTGAAAACTACAGGACACACACACACACACACATTCACACATTCACACAATATCTTCATTTTTGAGAACTGCTAGATTTTAAACAATTACTGATCCTCATGTTTCAGATTCTGCCTACTTCAGTGCTGAATTTACCGTCACAAATTATGACTATGGACCTGAGCTTGACCGTGCAACTATAGGATATGATGAACTGGAAAGTAAAATTATTGCAGGAGTGAGTATGATCAGAGGTTTATATATCTTGATGTCTTCTTGACCTTCATGCACTTCTGTTTTCTTTCCCCAGTGATGTCTGTACATATGTCATCAAATTATCACAGAGGGGGCATTCTGTCTGACATTTTGTTCGTTTTTGGGTCGAAGCAATATTTTTTCAAAAAGAAAAACAATGGAAAAGATAAAATTGAATATAATAAAATCCTGACCTACCTACCCTATTTTCCGAGGCCATGTTATCATAAACACGCAATTATTTTTGTCGCCTTACAATACTTTTTGTTTACATGGTAGTCTAATGAGATTCAACTGTATAGATATCCTAAACACTCAGACTGTCTTCACAATTGTTCGCAGAGCATCATTGGATTAGGAAAAATAATTGGTATCTTTCCATATATTTTTAAAACATTTATGATATGATTTGTATTTTTTTTATATCTTTCAGCTTTTGGTCACTTTTAACATCAGCAGTTTTAGTGATGCGGTGATTTCAGTTACTGTCACTGGGTTTAGGTAGGTATTCTGAATTCTATGGGTTTTGTTTTGAAAATAATACCATACTGAATCACATTAGCGCCCTCACTCGAGTAAGGAATCAGTACTGCTGTTTTAGTAAGTTTTGTGTATGGTAAATATTCCAGTCAACACCAACAAATAACCCCTCACCCATACAGGAATGCACTCACCTATAAGTGTTTGTTAAACAATACACCAGGGGTTTCAACCATTGCAATGGAGGGGTGTCTGTGCAAGCACCCATCCCACACTTTGAGAAAAGGTTATAATGGCAGCACTGAGGGCGCTATCACAGTTAAGTATGGTATACATGTATGCATACAATCAATTGCAGCTTACAGGTCCGTGCCAGAGGTAGTAATAATAAAACTCTTTGAGTACAGTGTGGAAAGGGCTACATAAAAACTAACACTGATATCGTTGTATCAAAGTAAACATTTGTTCAAAACACATGCTTGAAAATTGTACCTGAAATTTTCGACTACACACTCCAGTCATTGTCAGCAGATTGACCCTCTATTCAGAACATGTGACCTTGCGGACATGTTGTGAGCTTACTAAGAGTTCATAAGATGCCTGGAACAAAAATTTAATTTGATACTATGGTTTACTAACACAGTTGGATTATCATTTGAATATTGACATTATTATTATTATTATTGTAAGTACTTTTAGCAGTGTGGGAAGGATTATTTGAAATCTCTAATATTTATATTTATTATTATTTCTACAGCAATCCAGGAGTAGGTGTCAGAGCGCATTGCTTGGTTGAATTACATGGAAATTTGGGAATTACAGCTGATAATGTGTTTGCTGCTATTAAAGATGAATTGTCTAACAATGAGAACAATGGATTTGTACAACAAGGAATAACAGTGGATCCATCATCAATATCTGTAACTCAGACTGATGGTACGTTTTTTTAAAACATTTCAAAACAAAACAAAAAGTAATAAAGTTCTTAAATGTTAGATTTACTCAACTTTTAAATTTCTTCTGGCAAGAATTGATTACTTTGCACTATTAAATTTATGTGCACAAGAATTGTGAACCAAATTATTCACATTTGAAAAAGTGGGTTTGACAACATATTGGGCTTGTAATAAAAATGCAATTTCTATACATTGTAACAAAATATGTAATGATAGATAACAAACTGAGGCAATGTTATCACAGTTTTGCAGTATTTCGTCAGAAAATTATGATATTGCCTTAAAATTTGATGATACTGTGAAGTGAAGCAATTAAAGTCTATTGTTTTTGAGAAACAAAAGTGGAACTTACCATAATATTCTTTAAAGCCTCGAGTGAACCAATATTGTGACATCAGAGGACATATCCAATGAAATTTCTCACTTGGCTTCATTCACATATTTTCTTTTCAGCCCCAGAATGTGGAGGTGACTTACAAATCACTGAAGGAGAGTTTGTTGAAATCTCATCCCCTGGATACCCTGGTTACTACCCATCTAATTCAACATGTGAATGGACAGTGACTACTGAAACCAATAGGAAATTACTTGTACACGTTTCATCTCTTGAAATCTACCACAGTTTCCATTTCCTCACGGTTTCTGAGAACGCTGTCAATACCACACTTTACACAACAACCGGGAGTGTTGCTCCACCAGATGTGGTTACCCATGGCAACCAAGCACGCATAGTGTTTACATCTGATGAGTTTAACTCAAAACAAGGATTTATTATGACTATTCATGACACAAATGGTGAGAAAGATTTCAGTATTTTTGGACATGTTAAGAAATAATCCTTTTTCTTGAAATAGTCTAATTGGTTGTTTGATTTTGTGTTTAGTTTTCACACATCTTTGAATGCCAGAGCAAGTGAGAGACTAGACTGTCAGATACATCCTGTCACTCTGCCCTCACCAGCCTTGTAAAGGGGTTGACTGATGTATGACAGCACCCCTTCAAGGTGAACCTTACAGACTGTTGCTAGTCTTTGCTATTATATGAAACCCTCAGAATAGTTAATTACTTAGAAAGCATTACACAACATAGTTCCTTACACAGCAGAAGGCAGATCTCCATTTTTGTTTTTAGCCAATAAGATTGAATTAACACTTTGATAGTCGTCTTAAATGTATACCCCATAGCTAGTTTGCAGTATTTCTACAGTCATGTTTCCCCTTTAATCAACAACGTTACAGATTTAAACTTGAAATCCCTGCCAAATTACCATGGGAGATTTTTTGTTAACTAGTAAAAAATTTCCCTCAGTGTCCTTTGCAGTGAAACTATGAATAGAGTCCAAAACTATGCTTATAATTTTACTGCAGCCACAGAAAACAAGACAAGCACCCATGCAAATACACCAACACTCACCACTATCATAGGATATTCCATCAAAATACTGGTCACTGGTTACTTATCTATAATTCATTTCAATATGTGTGATTTCATATGATGCAAGTATTCATGCAAATACTGCTAGTATGTCACTTTGACGCTCGTAAATCAAAGAATCCAGTCAAAATACAGATTTAAAAAAATTACTGTGCAGTTGTTAATATACCTATCTATCATTTCATTCAATATAGGCGATTTTATACTTATTGCTGACAATGCAAGAGGACTAAAGCGAACATTCATTGATGTAACTGGAGACTTCTATGATGATTCTCTACCTATCCATGAACAGCATAATACCGGATACAAACGAGTTGGATACAATTTCATCAGAGAAGATATATACTGGACTCAAGAAGGGGGAAGCATTAAACGAGCACATCGCAATAATGATAGATATGATATACAGACAATTGCTGGTTGGTCAGTTAGAGGTATGTCTCAACATTACAGTTGTTATATACTGTATCAGAATGAAACATGGCATGTATACAGTCTGTCACTTAATGGTTTGATGAGAAACTGGTGCCAAATTTGAAATTTGTTGTGATTGAAGTTAACAGTAATGATGTACACAATTGCGACACATCTTTGATCTGTACCCTACAAAATTCTGTTATGACACAGACTTTCTTTGGTAATGTATGTGTTGCACTAATTTATCGTTCATACTTTGATTGGAAACACTGTAATACCATGAAGCACCTTTACGGTATAGTAACACTCAGTTATCAAGTTTATAATGCTAGTGACAATGCCAGGTCCTAAACATATTAGTGTAGATTATGGTGTATACATATCGTTTCTGTGTATGAGATGAAATTTAGACATTTATTTAGAAACTTTAATCTTGATGTCTCTTATATTTTCAGATCCCGATGGCATGAATGTTGACCCACTTTCTGGTAATATATATTGGACTGACAGAGAGAGAGGTACAATTGAAGTGACCAATTGGGATGGAAGTATGAGACGTGTTCTTCAGACTGGTTTGACTTCTCCTGGACCTATTGAAGTAGCAGCAGTGTCTGGGTAAGATAATTGTGTGTGTCACAGTGTGTGTGTGTGTGTGTGTGTGTGTGTGTGTGTGTCTGTCTGTCTGTCTGTCTGTCTGTCTGTCTGTCTGTCTGTCTGCCTGCCTGCCTGTCTGTCTGTCTGTCTGTCCGTCTGCCTGTCTGTCTGTCTGTCTGTGTTTGTGTTTGTGTGTGTATGTGTGTGTGTTTGTATGTCTGTGTCTGTCTCTGTCTCTGTCTCTGTCTCTGTCTCTGTGTGTGATGTTTCTTTGAATAAGAGTCATCTAGTCAAATCGATATTGCATCATTCATGATTGTCTAGCTCCTATCTAGTTTTTCATAACATCTAAATTATCTCTTTGCAGTATGATGTTCTGGGTTGACACAGTAGAAGATGTAATATACAAATCAAATGCTGATGGCAGCAATATGGTACCATTTATAACAAATGCTACATTTACTTATGGCTTGGCAATTGATCATAAAGGTAGATATGGTTTCATTAGTTGTGATTTTGGCATTGCTATGGGACAGAAAACTTTATCGTTCCATTATACCTCATGATTTATATTTTATGGTGTGAACATGACATGACATGACATGACATAACACAGCATGACCTGAACGACATGACTCGACTTGACACAACGTGACATGACTTGACATGACATGACATGACACAGCACAACACAACCTGAACGACACAACTCTACTCAACTCAATATGACATGGCATGACATGACACGACATGACATGGCACAAACAACTTGATTCAATATGACATGACATGATATGACATGACATGACATGACATGACATCATGTGACATGACATGACATAACATGACATGACATGACATAACATGACATGAAAAAGAATTGCTTAGGAGTATGACAACTGAAACTCAGTGATGATAATTTCCTTTACATTAGGGAGTTCAATCCAATCCCTAACTCCCTAGCTTGATCAGAAATGTATGTTTGCTCCATCACAAACCTGTCATGCCTAAAAATAAACATTACAATAATTCTGTGTGGAAGTTCATATACACTATTTATTGATCATTGTAGACAAACTGTTATTTTGGTCAGACGCCCATACTGAAACAATCAAAGTCTACGATCTAAGGGCGTCTACATCATCAACACTCCTTCATCTTGGAGAGTCAGCACCAACTGATGTCGGTATTGATGCAGATAGTGTGTATTGGTTGGATGGATTTGATGGTAAACTGAAACGAGCAGATCGTACAGCAGATGCCACCAGTGTTAAATTTGGACCACAGAATTACTATTCTCCATGGGGAATGTTTGTACAGACTCTTCATTCTCAACCTGATGGTATGTGTCGACTCCACACAACATAAGAAAACTCATTACAATGTATCTCTTGAAATGACAACAATTATGGTTCCCAAATAGCAAATATAAATAAAAAATGTGAACAGGATTGCAAAATAAAATTACAACTAAATAATTTGCTGAAGACAAAATAATAACATTGATAATCTCATAACAGATGACATGTAAAAGGTATGCTGTACATGTAAGTGAACAGTTCCATTAGCAATCTGATAAAAGAAACCGGTTTTATGATTCCTAACAACTTTTTCTGTCAAAAATTTTAGTTTGTATTTGTGTACATGAACAGGGTTTCAATAATAGCGACATAAATAAATGTCTTTCTGCATTCCTTTTCTTGTTTGCTTTGTACATTTCTTTGGCATAGGGCATTAAGTGGGCCAAAGAATATGTTGTTTTCGTAAGCAATCTTGTAGATTCAAGAATGATGTTGTCAGCAATTTTGTAATTTATCAGTAAAACCAATTGGGCACTACGTTGATGAGACTATAGCAAATTTTGGCTCGTCTATGATGTCTGTCCAAATAAGTGGATGTGTGTTTATGTGCAGACCAATTTCATTCAAACGTGGCACAAAAGTAATATATGCCATTTCTCATTCAAATTTCCAGGTACAAGTGGTTGTGCAGTTGATAATGGAGGCTGTTCTTATTTCTGTTTTCCTGCACCAGCTGGGCAAGTGTCATGCCAACAACCTGATGGTGGAATCGCCGGTGGTAAGTTCTGTACATTCCCAGTTCTCCTACTTCAGGTGAATTTTTCTTTCAGTACATTTGATTATTTTAGTAAGCAAAGGATTCAAAAATTGGAGATTTCGGTCTATAGTTATAAACATAAACTCAGTATAATGCAATCCAGTTGTGTAGTGTGTTTTGTGATATGCTGTTAGATATTCAACAATTTTAGAATATAATTATTTTTCTTTCTTTTTTATAGATTGTGGTGAATACGTTACTCTTGTAGGTAATGATCAATATATTTTCTCTCCAACCCCTGGAATGGAATGTGCATATGTTTTTAGAACGGAGCCAGGAAGACTGCTACAAGCAACGGTCAATACTCTTGGCATTTTGGATTCCTGTGATTTCAACATAACATTTGGTAATGGGGGACAGATAGGTGAAAATGTGATCGGAGATTGGGCTGAGATTGAAAAATTTTCTGACTTGGGGCAGATTATGTCGGAATCTAATGAATTGTGGATGTTATCAGAACAGTCTCACCAATGTGAATTCACAGTAGATGTGATCGATATAGGTGAGTTAATTATTTCAAAAATATTTATAACAACAAAATATTTGACCAAGCTTTGTGTTCTGATGCCATGAAAAACAGAAAAGTTCACAGTTCAAAGTTCATGTGTCAGTAACATGGAAATACCCCACCAGTGTAAATCAAATTGAGTTCAACAACAACCGTTTAATTTATGCCATACTAAGGTAATATTACACGTATGGCAAAAATTTGGGATTGCTTCAAAAACTTTTTTTGGCTCCATTAGTTGTAAATATCAGTATAGGTGAGTGAAAAAAAAATAAAAATAACAGTAGTACATATGTTGTTGACAAGATGTGAGCAACAAATTGGGGGATCGCTTCCAAATTATCATTTTTTAAAATTTTATCTGTAATTGGAGTTTTTTTATTGTACTCTCTAATATGTACTACATACACCAGTGTATTGCTGATGGTAGGATTGACATGACCTGTAAAAGTTCTTGTCAAATAGGGCTCTAAAAAAACCCTCATTTTTTTCAATTTTTTGTAATATACCGTATATTTTAATAGCTGGATCATCCATCAATATTACAAAACAGTGGTATTTATATTGCAAATTGTAGTTTCACATATGATACTTTCTATCCGTTTTCAGCTGAGTGTGGTGGTCATATTGAGTTAACAAGTGCAGACGACTACGAGACCATCGCATCCCCTAACTTTCCTCTGGATTATGGAAACAATAGAAATTGTTTCTGGACAGTGGTCTCACCAGTTGACACTCAGATACAATTAACTTTCTGGACTTGGGACACAGAACAGGACGACGACATCATGGGCTATGGAGATACTCTGAGTCCGTCTGAACAAAACTGGGCTGGTACAATCTCTGGCAACAAGTTACCAAATAATTTTGTTCTGGATGCAAACAAGATGTGGTTGTACTTTTTGTCGGACGACGCTGTCAGTCATCGTGGTTTTGTATTCCAAGTTAGACAACATGATACAGGTGAGCATCAAATCCTGTATCTTACTCTGAAGATCATGACATATTATTCAAAGAGTTGAATATTTGAAAATGTAATTCTTTTATATGATTTTAGGGTGAAATATTTGAGTTTCATACAAATGTAGGAGACAAAATATGACTTTGAAATTTGGATACAAATTGTGAAAAATTTGCAGATTTTAAGATTGCAACAATCTACTCATCAATAGTAAAATATAAGCTAATATGCCTCTTACAACTCCATTCATTGTACCAATACAACTTTCTGAATGCTAACTTTAATAGACAGTTTAAGATAAAAAGGAACATAAAAATATCATTAGTTATACCATCAATCCAATGAATGCATGAATCTAGATTTCATGAAACTTCAATTCAACATTTGTAAGATAGCTTAGAGGAGCCCTTGTTGAATCATCATTCAATTTGAAATGTTTCAGATGTTTTTATTTGCCTAAAGTTCATTGTATTATTTCTATGATTTGATATTAGATTGTTCACCAAGTGATTTGGTGTGTAGGGATGGTTCATGTATGGATGGATTCCTGAGTTGTAATGGTGAAAGTGACTGCAGTGATGATGAAGATGAGATCTACTGTTCTACCATAGTAGTGCCAACAACAGTACAACCACAAACAACAGGTATGTATGTGTGTGTGTGTGTGTGTGTGTGTGTGTGTTTGTGTGTGTGTGTATGTGTATATGTGTGTGGGGGGGGGGTGTGGGTGTGGGTGTGTGTGGTGGGGGGGGGGAATTTATAGTGTTCTCAATTTAAAGTTTGTCTTTAGCAGAAAAATAGGTTGGTCAGTTTCCTTACATGTAAATACTATCTGAAAGAGCATGTGTTGATTGTAACGAATCCTTATATCTCTACATATTTACAGATACACCCAGTGACTGTGGAGGTCATATAGATTTCTCAGAAGGTACTGATGTCAACTTGACGTCACCAAACTACCCTGATAAATACCCCGCAAACAGTGACTGTACTTGGACTATCAGCACAGATCTGGGCAAACGAATAGAAATTAGTTTTGAAGATTTTGTCTTAGAGAACTCCTATGACTATCTCAGGATTGGTGAGGGCAATGACCCTACAGACAGCAATACAGAAACACGTGAACTGACAGGTTCTGGTTTACCCTCTGATTATACAACACCAGCCCATCTCATGTGGCTTCAATTCACCTCAGATGGCATTGTTCAAAAAAGTGGCTTCTGGGCCAAGCTGTCATCAGAAGGTATGTACATTTAATTTCCTTGGGCCCATGCACTCACAAAATTTCATTACCATTGGATAATTATGGCAATATTCAAATATGAACACTTTCAAGAACAAGGTTAAGATATGTATGTTCAAACAATCATTTGTATGGATTGACACTTATGAGCGCCATTGAACATGCAGTACTTCGGTTCTGGAGTACAAATGTATGGTGCGTTATAAATTATTTTTTATTGATAATTTGAAGTTTTGCTTTATTCAAATTTGGAAATTCCTATATGTTAAGAATCGGTTCTGGAGTACAAATGTATGGTGCGTTATAAATTATTTTTTATTGATAATTTGAAGTTTTGCTTTATTCAAATTTGTGAAATTCCTATATGTTAAGAATGTTTTTAAATTAAGCATTTTGCACTTCTCCCTTTATCAACATCTGACCAGCATGATATGCTTTCCTCTTTTGCCATCTACTGTGAGTATCTCTGCAACCTGGAATAATTTTGTTGCGTTTTTTTTTCCTATATTAGGTTGTGGTGAAGAATTCCAATTAGAAATAGGTGGTAGCATAACAATTGCATCGCCAAATTATCCAGAGGACTACAGAAACAGTGAAATATGTAACTGGCATATTGCATTGTTACCAGGACGGGCAGCATTATTCCAATTCACGGCATTTGCAACTGAGGAAGATCACGATGTTCTATCTATTGGCAACGGCACTTATCCACACGAATCAACGGAAATTTTCAGACATTCCGGTGTTGTCATTCCGGATGATATAACTTTTAATGAAGAAAACATCTGGATACAATTCCGTACTGATAATGTGTATGCATACAGTGGCTTCCAGCTGCACATACAAGATGTTACATGTAAGTTACTTGGTTTAGATTACTAAGATGCATAAAGGGGCATGTCAGTGTCTGTAACTTTATTATCTTTGCTGGTATACATTTCTTTAAGATTTTAATATACAACTAAAACTGGTAAACTTCTCACTGATAGGACATTACTAGGTCATTACAGGAAATTGAGAATACTGCGCCCTCGCTCAAATTGGGGGTATCACCTCATAGTACCATTTCTCAAGGGCTTTGTCCCTTGGTATTCTGTAGAAGTATAAATCAGGGATGTTTTTTGTTTTGTTCAGACATCAAGGAAAGCAGCCGTGCTCTACGATTAACCAAGTAACCTATACCATGTATACGCCCAAGGTACACACAGACAAGCAGTAGAGCGCCACCATGGCAAATTATTAAAAGGCCTATTAATTAAAAGTAGAATTTACCATGGGGAACAATTTCTCCAAAATTTAAAGTTGGTCAAATCTGTCCAAACTTTGCCAAATGCAAACTTAGTTCCTGGTCCTTTGGAAATACCATTACGTTTTCCAGGAAATTGACAATCTTTTTCCCAAAATTGAGTTAACACTGTATTTGAAATCATTTAATTCTATATAGCTTAATTTTGATAACATTTGAAACTTGACCAAATTAAGACCAAAAGTTTAAAACATTTATTTCTGAGGTCCTCTCAATGTCCAGACATTTTTTTGTACTACAAAATAAATTATTCTGGGATTATTTTTAATGTATGGCAATGTATTTTCTTACAGATTGTGAAGACATTGTTTCACCGACATGTGAGATCTATCGTCCCTATGTTGGTATACAAGGAGTTGATGCAAAGAGTACCCGTGCTAGTAGTCAAGCCAAAGAGAAGCTTGATCGTGCAGCCCATTATGAGGGTTGCCATGACTATGTTGGTTTGTTTATGTGTACATTGCTGGCACCAGAATGTAAACCAGATGGTTTGTACAGAGAACCATGTAGAAGTTTTTGCCAAGAAGTTGAATCAACCTGCCGAGAAATCATGGAGGATGGTGGCATAACTTGGCCAGTTGATTGCGCAGTGTTACCAGTGGATGCTTCAAACTCTCAGTGTATTGGTGAGAACATTTTTGTTAAAACTCACATACATACACACACACATACATACATACATACATACATACATACATACATACATACATACATACATACATACATACATACATACATACATACATACATACATACATTCATACATACATACATACATACATACATACATACATACATACATACATACACACACACACACATACATACATACATACATACATACATACATACATACATATATTACATACATACAAACATGCATACCTACACACACACATACATACATACCATACATACATACATACATACATACATACATACATACATACATACATACATACATACATACAAACAAACACAAACAAACATGCTTACTTACTTACTTACTAATACTTACTTACTTACTAATACTTACTTACTTACTTACTTACCTACTTACTTACTTACCTACTTACTTACTTACTTACCTACTTACTTACTTACCTACTTACTTACTTACTTCAACTTGATAAGTAAAACAATTCTGTTTTTCTTCTTTTGTTCAGAGATTACAGGTTGTACTGATAAGCCTTGTCAAAATGATGCTAAATGCAATCCCAATGGTCAAAGTTACACATGTACATGTCTACCAGGATATGATGGCACTGATTGTGAAAATGGTAGGTGTAAATGATTGATTTTCTTACTTAGTATATGAAGACAGAGAATAGAATAGTAGAGTATAGTTTGCAGGACTACTTGATTGGAGTGGTAAGATAGTCACTCATTTTGATAGTAATAATTTGTTGTTGTATGACAACCAAGGGTTCTAATAGGCCTTTCCAAAATTTGCCATGGTGGCGCTCTACTTCCTGTCTGTGGTGGCGCTCTAAATTCTTGTCTGTGTGTACCTTGGGGGTCTACATGGTATAGGTTACTCGATTAATCATAGAGCACTGCTGCTTTCCTCGAAGTCTCAACAATGCAAAAATCATCCCTGGTTTACACTTCTAATAGTAATACAAGGAACAAAGCTCTTAAGAAATGGCACTATGAGAAGTGATGATACCCCAAATTTGAGCGAGGGCGTTGTATTCTCAATTTCCTGTTTGCAGTCTGCAATGGCCTATTACTGACAATTAATGTTTCACTTGCTCAACAAGCTTTGTCAAACCATCAACCCATTTGCTGACTTTACAGCTAGATGGTGTAGTGGCAATTACATTATCGTACCTCCCCATAACACCCAAAATCACTGAGTGCCCCCCCCCCCTCCATGTGATCACAATTTTAACCTGTTACTTTGCTACTTGTAGATAAAACTGACATCTAATTAACATGTGCAATGTCTAATTATTGGTATTTTAAAAATTTTCAGTGAATAAAATTTTTGTTACCTGATCAAAAAAAAATAATACCCCAGATACAGGTAGTGCTGCTTTCATGAGTTATGTTTTATATTCATTTTTTATATTCATTTTTTATTACGTTGATCTTTTCCTCTCCCTAGATATTGATGACTGTGCAGATGACCCATGTGAAAACGGTGGCACTTGTATTGATGAGGTCAATGACTTTACATGTACTTGTCCCAGTGGTAGAGAAGGCAAAAATTGTGGTAAGTAGTCCTACAAATAAAAATATGGATGTAAACTACTCTTTCTGTATTCATGGTTAGAATATTAACTAGAATTCAATACTTCTATTTTGAGAAGTGCATTACACACGAGTAACACTCTTCAGGAAAAATTATTGACATTTTTTTTCAAGTTTTGTTCATTCATCCTATCACTAGCAGCACAAGAAGCAAACCATGTAAAAAAAATGCATGGAAAATAGCTTTAATGTATTCCTGAATATTGCATTATCAAAAACTTACAGAACCAGAATTATTTGGACTAACAAAGAATAGCAATTCTTTTGTCATGAAAAAGTGGGAAAAGGTGACTAAGTTTGGAACAACTCAACCCCAGCTTTTGAATAGCACTCCTAGTGGCCATAGTGTACATTCTTTTGTTTTTTCAATAATTGAAACATGACATCAACAAGTAACCTGAAATCCCAGTGGGTTTTTATGTGCAAGATATGATTGTTTTCCCATGTGAACTTTTTAATTCTCAGCAGTCAACAAGGACATGAAACAACTTTAATCTTTCACTAGTTTCATATATCAGTCATCATTCTCAAGAAGTTTAATAGATTAAAATTCATGAATTTTAAATTTTTGAATTAGGTTGCTCATCAGATACAGTGGATGTTTGTCGTGTACCTACACCATATGAAATGTATAGTGGAGAAAGACTGATACAATCATTGGATGAATCTCAATTCCTAGACTTCATGGAGAATGGTGTTGCCAACACTGAGTGCTATCCATATTTAGACATACTAATGTGTGCCTTGTTTGATGCACCATGTCTGGAGGACGGATCACCCTTACTACCATGCAAAGGTTTTTGTGAGGGTGCAAGGAACAAATGTGAAAGACCTTTGGCAGAGATGGGGTACACATGGCCATATGATTGTGATAATAATTTACCAGAATCTATCGACCCTTCTGTGTGTTATGGAAGTGAATACATACTCTTCAATGTCTCAGGTATAAATAGTTTATGTTATTTTGTCAGTATACCAGTAAGGGGGCCAAATCCATTTTTATTTTAAAAAAAGTCAACCCGGTTTTACGATTGGAAACCAGAGGTTGCAATGTAAATGCTTTGATCATACACACTTACTGAGGCAGTAATGGATTGTATGCTCCCCAGGGAGTTGAGGAAGTATACAGGGCCGTTGTGTCACTATAGGTCCATGCCAGGGGTACTAATTGTAACGCACTTTGACCTCAGTGTGGGAAACCACAATATGAAATGTACCATCACTATTATGAAACGAACATTATAAATTGCTATAATTGTGTGTGTTATTTTCAGAAACCTCTACAAACGGGTAGTCTGTAAAGCTTACTCACACATTTTATCATTCCAGCACACGTTCATTTATCGAACATGAGGAAAATAATTAGTACTTAGTACCATGAAAAGTGATTAAAAGGACACAAGCTGACTTTACACTTGTATTACAGCATAACCTAAAGGTACTCACATTATTGTACCTGATTTTTTCTGTCATTCACAAAGACAATTTTTCAATTAAAATTTTATGTGCATATTGGCACCATATTTCCACTTTAAATAAAACACATTTGTCTATCATATCTCAAAATAAGTAACTTTGATGCTCTTTTATAACTTGATACCTGTATATTTTACTATGTTCAGGTGTGTGTGGTACACGACCAGCTGCTCCGAGTCGAGCTCGTATTGTTGGAGGCCAACCAGCCGAGCTTGGTGAATATCCATGGCAGGCTGCTTTATACAGGTACACCAGTCAATGGTGTGGTGCTACTATTATTGATAACCAATGGCTCCTAACTGCAGCCCATTGTGTGTAAGTAGAGTTATATAAAACATTTGTTTCTGACCAGTATATAGGTTCACTGATGTTTCTTGAAATTAATTTTTCATAACCAACTCTGTCATACAGTGTTTATTACAGAATCAAGCCATTAGCTAAGGAAGTGGGGTTTCTTATCTTTCTTATCACTGAATAATGTTTGTTGGCAATATTTACAAATGTGATAAAGCAGTATTACATAACACATCAGTCAAAGCTAAGCTCAATATCTAAGTGTGAAGCCCCTAATGTCACATCAGTTGTTACCAGTTTTACTGACCCATTATCAGTAACATTGCAAATAGCTTTAGAGATGCAAACAATTTTTATGACACCCGACTTGCTGGCTCACCAAGTCGGTAAAGTTGCACTTGAACTGCTAATGCAAAGAATCCGTCATGTTACAGTGTGTATTGTGTATCATAACTGATTTACATGTAGACTCTTTTAAAGCTACACTGGCTGCAACTGAAATATTTTGTGAAACTGTTTTGTTAGATACAATAACTAAGTAATACTCATAATATCATACACTCTGAACAGTATTGAACCACCACTGGGTAAATGGGTGTGTGCAGTAATACACATGATACAGTGCAATAAATCCAATCAAATTGTTTTTGGGTCCATACCATAAAATCAGCACCCTAATGCATTATGATTTCATCTTACTGTACTGTTTAAGAATACAATCCCCAAATTAGCATGTACAATGTCTATTGGTATTTTAACAAGTTTGAGTGACTATATTGTTGGTTATCTGATCAAAAACAATTATACTCCAGTTACAGCTGGGTGTACCTCTAAAGTGGCAATATGAATGAGGAATGAGTATTTAAATTGGATTCTTTTGATTTATAAAACTATTTTATCATGGCCTCCTACTTGAAAAAACAACATTGACCAAGTCTGTGTTTGAAACTCAATACATTGCAAAGAGCTGAAAAAATGTGTAAAACGTTTGTTATTGTACGTACAATAACGAAGACTTTACAAATTTATTAATCTTTTGCCATTTATTGAACTACAAACAAGGACTTTGCTTAATATGTTGTTTTACATTGATTTTTCAAGTAGGCAGCGATGATGAAATTGTTTTACAAATTAAAAATCCAATTCTCATCCATATGGCCACTTTAACCTTAGTTGTGTAAGTATATCAAATGTAATGAAATTCACGGCAGATATTTTGATTTTCCAAACACAGGGAGGGAGATTCTGTTGATATTTTTTTCGTCCGATTGGGAGTAATCAACCGATATCTGGATGACTCCGATTACCAAGTCATACGGTTGATAACAGAGATAGTCATCCATCCACTTCGTTATGCACCAACTCACAACTATGATTATGCGCTTCTCAAGCTGGCATCACCGATTGAATTTAATGACTATGTACGTCCTGCATGTGTACCAAGAGCAACCCAATACTTCCCTGATGACTCAGCCTGTAAAATTTCAGGTTGGGGAAAGCTAAGGGAACACGGTTAGTTTTCGATAAATTTCCAATGTTTTTTTTTTCTTCAAAATTTGGCAACCCCACTATTAACAGAGGTGGGATTTGCATATTTGTTACATTTTGTACAAGTAGATATTAGCATGTTTGTATATTTTTTTCCTCTGCACAAGTTGATAGAATTCAAATTGAAAACTAGTTTTACAGTTTAACTCTACGCATTGAAAAGTTTACATTTCCAAATAAAATGATTTGGAACTTATTTCAAACACTGCAAAACCAGTTATAACTGGTTTTGCAGTGCTTGAAATATGCTCCAAATCAATATTTTTTTATAGTTTTCATAAATAGCAATTGAGGAGGTGTGATTAATATTCATTCCTCAATATTTCTGCTGGAAAATACCTAATAGTTTGTTACTACTCATCTTGTGACTCGTAGTGACAAGGCCCCCTTTAGATCACTCATATTTTTTCTCATCTGAATGAAAGAAGCCCCTGAGGTCACCCATATTTTCCCAGCTAAACAAGGAAAACTATTGGAGAATAATATCTAAGTGTCATGTTTTGAGTTTTTAAATTAATATTTTGTCCATTATTACATTGTATTATAGGAGTTTCACCAGATGTACTTCATGATGCTGAGGTTAGGATAATTAATGAAGGCACATGTCAATCATATTTCCCAAGGGATAATATTACTGATGCTATGATGTGTGCTGGATATGCCGAAGGTGGTATCGATTCCTGTCAGGTAGGTTCAATGTTAATTAAACAAAAGGTTTCGTGCATTTTCAGTGGGTGAAAAAATAACGTTAATAAATTTATATCAACTACAGTGCTGCTTCAAAAACAGAGTTACATGTAACCATATAATGCTATTTTAGAGTGACAGTGGTAGATCCAATTTCTTTTTACATTGCAGGTGATAGTCTAAAAGTTCTATGTAATATGCTATTTTTTAGGGTGGCATTGGTGGACCCAATGTCTTGATACATTATAAGTGAGGTCTAAGAGTTCTTTGTAATATGCTATTTTTAGGGTGACAGTGGTGGACCGTTGTCTTGTTATGTTGCAAGTGATGATAAATGGTACGTAGCAGGTGTAGTAAGTTGGGGGTACGGCTGTGCTAATGCTGACTCCCCAGGTATCTATGCTAAGGTGAGCTACGTCAGAGATTGGATTGATGCTATCCAGGCTGGAGGTAAGTCGTTTCACTTTAATCATAATAGTACCCCAATAGACACACATCGGCATGAGTATCAACCCAATGCAAGAAGGGCAGATAAACTTCCTGATTCAAAGGTGCCAATACTCATGTGTAGTATTGCATTTTATTACATTTATGTACCAGAGATTACTTGCACCAGTACATGCACATACTAGTGGTATTTTCACTGGCGGTGCAATACCGAAAACATCATTGCATACCTGTATGTACATGTAAATTCTGACACAATTGTTCATTGTACACTAAATCACAAGATCATATAGTATCATTTTTAAGGAAATTTGCTTTTTTTCAGATAGAAATAATATGGTTCAATGAAATTGTTTGAATGTATTTATTTCAGAACTATACTGCCCAGATGATTATTTCAAGTGTCGGGATGGTGTAGGGTGTGTCCCACAGAGGTCTGTCTGTAACACATACTCAGATTGTTATGATGGTAGTGATGAAATGGACTGCACATGTAAGTTAAAGGCTAGGGATTCAATCCCAGGTTCTCACATTTGTGTTATCTTATCACTGGATCCAGAATGACATAGAATCATAGCTTTGTTCAAGACCAACTTTTTCTGTGATTAAAACCGACTTATTTCATCATCATTTATTGAATATATAAATCTGAAGTTTTCACTTTAAAAGTTACTTTTCCCATTTGTACAGAGGTTGTTTTTTTAAGACATTTTTCATCCTACTCTGCACTTGACCTTTAAATGCAAATATTTACTGCTCAGTTATTGTTAATTTGAATTTTCTTCTTTTGTTTTAGACAAGACATGTTGCATATACCATAATGTAATATTTTCCTTAGTTTTAAAATGTCCATATAATGTGTTTATATCTGATTCATTACTTGTATTTCATATCGTCCAAGTTGTACTTGCTGTACTAACTGGAGTAAATTATTTCAATCAGACAACCAACCGTATGTTGAGTGAAGGTTGATTTTATCCATAGGTAGTACCCAGTAACAGGTTTACATTGTGATCATGTTGTGCGTGCTGATTTTTGGGTGCAGATCCAACAATCTAAGTGGTTGGCTTTATCGTACCATTTTATGTGTACTGAGCTATACAAAATCATTTACCCACAGGTGATTCAATACTGTTCAGGGCGTATGATATTACAAGTATGTCAGCTACATTTATGTCTAACAAAACAGTTTCAAAAAATGTCACAGTTGCAGCTTGTGCTTTAATTCCACAAAGAAATTACTAATCCTTGCAATGTTTGGTTTTATATTTTAACCCATAGTACAGTTCTACGAAGAGCGCCAAATACTAAATGAGGTTGGGGCTACTGAGATACTGGCTTTCCCAGCAGGAGGTGGTTTGTACGCCCCAAATCATTTTAGCGTTTGGGTAATCAGCATTGATGCCGGGAAACAAATTTTCACCAAATTTACATCGTTTGACACTGAGAGTTGCTGTGACTATATTATGATGGGAAATGGTCGCAATGCTTTTGATAAAGGGTCTATTGTGCTGGATAGATACGCAGGAAACACACCGCCACCAAAGTTTATTTCAACTGGTAATGCTGTATGGCTGTCATTCAGATCAGATGGAGCACGTGAAAATAACGGATTTACTGTACACTTTACAGAGGCCACTGAGACAGGTATTAAAGAATCTTTCATTTCATTAACAGTTAATATGAATCCATGCAAGCAAAAAGGAGATGTCAATCTTTGTGATTGTATGAATCCAGCTACCAATCACACACATTTGACACATTATAAAATTTTCAATGCCCCCTCCCCCAACCCCCGTACAAACGGTTTCACCATAGAAATACCACTAGCTATTGGGAAACTGTATATCAAAGTAACATGGCAGTACTAGTGGTTGGTAATTTACTTGTACTTATGAATGGGTTGCCCAATCGATCGACATTAGATATGGCATTGATAGAGTTAATTATTTATCATTTGCTTCCTACAAAAGTAACACAACTCCCACCCCACATCACCCATAGTTTTACTTTCCTCAAATGGACATGATGTCATTATTATATATTATCATTACCCCACATAATAAATTTTAGTTTACATACTGTTTTGTTGGTTTTCACAGATTGTTATTTAGAGTTCAAGTGTTCCAATGGTCTTTGTATTGATGCAGACCTTGAATGTGATCAGAAGGAAGATTGCATTGGTGGTGATGATGAGCAGTCTTGCAGTGATGGTAATTAGTATTCTTATTTCTAATCAAGGACATGTATAGGAAATACATACTTGGGCTATCATTTACCCAAATTGAGCATGCACTGAGGCCAAGGACTGTGAAATTATATAGTTGCATGAATATTTAGTCCAGAGTGATCATTAAGTCTCAAGTCCTCTGTCTTCGTGCAAGAATGGGGGCTAACCAAGACTACATATTTTTTGTGGTTACAAAAACAGTAAGACAGATTGTTTACAGCAAATGAGTGCATTTTTATGGATGGACAGATACTGTCATTTCCATGATGCATCATTCAAAATGGCTGATTTACAAGTTCCCTATTGAAACAGTTCAACTCGGATATCATCAAATGTTTTTTTCCAGCCACGACAAAAGCAGTTTCATGAAAGAAAGTTTGTTTAAATGTACCTAAATACTTCTGTGGTATCTCTATTTTTTAATGACATGTATTTATTTGTATCTTTTGATTTTCAGACTGTTCCAAATTGTTTGCTTTTAGTGGAAATGAAGTAATCAACATCACTACTCCAAATTACCCTCTATATTACCCTGATAATTCTGACTGTCTATGGTTTGTGAGAAACGAAGATGGTGGACAAATTCTCGTACAATTTAGAGACTTCCAGACAGAGGTCAAATTTGATGTTCTCAACTTGGGTACTGGAGAGAACTCTTCCGATCCCAATTCAGTCATCTTCGGCCAGTACTCTGGCAATAAAGTACCACCACCGTACATTTCCAGTACAGATGTAATCTGGATCAAGTTTAAAAGTGACTATATCACCCGACAAAAGGGATTCTTTCTGACAGCCAGTGATGGTAGTGGCAAAAGTGAGTAGAATTTATAATCACAATAGTTCATGTAACCTGTCCCATTATGGCAACGCCTGTTACGGTGACTGTGTTCATGCATGCTGGTTATTCATATGTCTCCAAGGCTATATGTGTAGTATGCAACTTTCAATACTCAATCAATGTCATATGCCCCATGTTTTTCTGTAATGTATAAAGCATATGATATTTGTAGATGTCAGAAGTTAATATCTATTTGCACAAATAATAATAAGCTAGAAATTAATGTTTTCTGTAATTAGGTATCACTGCCTGAATTCTCATAAATGAAATTTACCATCATTCTTACATAATGTGTGTGTAGGGTTAGGGTGTGTGTGTGTATGTGTGTGTGTATGTGTGTGTGAGTATGCATGCATGTATATGTGTGTGCATAAGTGTGTGTGTGTGCATGTATGCATGTATAATACAAAAATACATATGATAATTTGTATAAATGTGTCCATTTTTGCAGACATATGCTAGATTCAGTTAAATCAATTATATTTTTTGTAGATCTCCTCACATTTCACTATTACAATAATAATGAGTTCCTTCTATCATACCTTTTTCAGCTTGTGAAGAGATAGCACCCTCTACAAATGCATGTGGTGACACTATCTGTCTAGGTGCCTCTAACTTCTGTGACAGAAATAATGACTGTGGAAACTGGGAGGATGAGATGGACTGCAGTAAGTGTTTAACAGTTTCTTTGTCAGGCAATTTACACCAAATACTGCATTTTTTTAATGTTGTGTCCTATAGAAAATATCTCTACATTGCAAATGTAACACCCATGTAGAACAGTGTCCATCCATTGCAGATACAAATTGTATGTTTTAGGGAGGCTAACTCAATTCCTATCCATGCATTAACCCTATAACCATAGTAAACATCTTATTATATTATACCAGAATATTGATGGCGCAAATCGTGAGATCTGATTGGTCTAGACATCGAACTAGCACATCTAAAATGAGCGATAATGCACGGTTGGCACGCGTCCAATTTTTTATGTGTTCACTGTTCGTCTAGAACATTGTAGTCCGTGCAGGGATGAAACCAGAAAATGTCGCGTCTTATCTTGTTTCCGATATTTTCAATATACTGGTATAATATAATAGCGATAAACCACCCCCTGGGAATGGTATACCACTCGGTTTTGACCAGTGAACTCAATATATGCACTCGCTTTCGCTCGTGCATATATTTCGTTCACTGGTCAAAACCTCTTGGTATACCATCCCTAGGGGTGGTTTATTGCTTAAGTTTGACTGTAAGTAGTGTATCTATTGTGCAATTGGACCTCTGTTGTACATGCTTGCCAATGATGCAAGCTAAGTTTGTGTTAGAGACTTAATGCTAGGGAGTCTAACACGCTTCCTCTCCTTGACCTAACCTAACTTTAACTCCCTAAGCTTGTATACAAAGTGTGCATCCATTGTAGAGTTAGTCCAGTGTTGTACCTTAATTCCTGTCTTGTTTCTAATGTAAATGATAAACAGGTTTGATAAAGGTATACTTGTTATTGTCATTTTTAGCATGTCACCCTACTATGGAGTACAGATGTATAAACGGTCCCTGTGTTGCCAGAGGAGATCTCTGTAATGGTGTTCAACAGTGTCCGTCAGGAGATGATGAAATAGATTGCTGTAAGTTTGTTATCTAGATAACATATGTATTGATAACATTTGAGTTTTGAGGTTATAGGGGTGCTGGTGTTTGTGGTTGAAGCGTTGATGATGATTATTATGATGGTGGTGGTGGTGGTGGTGGTGGCTGTGGTGGTGGTCATGGGGGGTGGTGGTGGTGATGGTGGTGATTATGACTACTTACTGACTTACATATTGGCATCAACATATCAATACATACTTGATTTAGTCATTGCATTGTTTGTACTTTTGCAGCATATTTTGAATGTGATAATGATGAAGAAGTTTTTAGTCAGCTGGTGTGTGATGGTATCAATGATTGTGGAGATAACAGTGATGAAGAACAGGATTGTAGTAAGTATTGTTATTATAACAAATATATGGGACGCAGTGTTTTTATGAAGCTAGGGAGTAAGTGTAGCTGTGTTTTTCTGTGCGTTTTACTGCTATATCACGTAGTCTGCTACCAGAGTTCCAAAGCCTTCTAGCAAAATCTTTGCAAATACTTCTTGAGAAATGAAGAAATATACTGACAGAGACAGATGTGGTAAGAGATGGGTCAACAGACAGACAGACAGACAGACAGGCAGTGAGAGGTGAACAGATCAACAGAAAATACAGACAGTGAGAGAGGGATGGATAAAGCAACAGACATGACGAGGTGGATAGACATACAGAATGGGAGGTGGAATAATAATACTAACAATTATAATACATGGTTTATTGAAACAAAATGGCGACCAAAATAAAATGGTCAAATTGCTTGAGTTCAACTATCAGGAATGATATGGATGAGTGATGGACAGATAGGAAGACAATGGGAGGTGGACAGACTGTAGGAGATTATTGGACAGACAGACAGACAGACAGACAGACAGACAGACAGACAGACAGACACAGTGGGAGGTACACAAGACATACAGTATAAAGATACTGTAGGAGGGCAGATGGACAGACAGACACAGTGGGCGGTACACATGCAGCACAATATAAGGATACTGTAGGAGGACAGAGAGGCATGAGCAGGTAGACAGACAGACAGCATGGGAGAGTCTGAGAAGTAGTGAAACAAGCAATGATGGTATAGACAATTCAACATATAAAGCAAATACTGACAAGGGTCTTAGAATATTCCAAGCTTTGTTCTTGGGTAGTATGAAGTACCGGTAGGTTATATAATATATTTTAATCTTAAAAGAATCATACTGTTATTTGCATTGTAATAACTTTAATTTCCCTTACAGTTTGTGCTGATCACCAACTTGACTGTGGTGATGGCAAGTGTATCACTAGTAACTACAGATGTGATGGCAAACAGGATTGTGTTGATGGCCGAGATGAGCAAAATTGTGGTAAGTATCATTCCATGCCTATTATTTTTTTTGTAATGAAATTTCTACTCACAACAAAACATATCTTGGAAGTGAATCTTGGATTCGTGAAATCTTTTTTAACTCTGCGAGTAGAAATTTCATGACTACGTATGAATCTAGAGTCCATGAACATTCATTCTTGCATGTCTATAATTGTTATTTTGGGACAAAAAAGATGTATTATATTGCATTGTAATGTATTGTATTGTGTTGTATCATATTGTATTGTATGGTATTTTATTGTAATGTTACGTATTGCACTGTATTGTATTGTATTGTATTGTATTGTATTGTATTGTATTGTATTAAATTCTCAATATTACAATCAGCGCACATTATATTGTCCTTTACATTATTATTTGAATACCATTATCATTAAAATGAGAGGAAATTCTAACACTAAAGACAATAACAATCAACTGAATGGACTACTTGCGAAATTTGCTATAAATGATATTCTGCAAGTCTACTTTGTTGTTTTATTTTGACTCTCTATAAGATCAAAAGCTATCACAGGTACCGAGAGTCATTATGCTAAACTCTTTTTCATGGACTCTCATTGATTACAGTGTGCCAAAGCTGGCAATGGCAGTGTACCAATCAAAATTGTATTGCATTCTGGGAACGATGCAATGACGTTGATGACTGTGGTGATGGCAGTGATGAAAACTTCTGTGATGGTAAAAAACCATTTCATATTTATATTCCATATTCTATATTCTAATAATTGTGTTTATCCTTAAAGTATATTTATTTATTAAACACAGAGAAATATCACAACTTGTGAAGCATGTTACAAGGACTTGTTTCCACAGAAAAATCTTTTGTGTATATTCAGCTAAAGTAAATCTAGTGCCAAAAAATCCCTATTACTACAGTACAGAAAAGCTTGAATTGCCTACGTTCTTTAACATCACAAGGAGATGAAGCTATTTTGAAGTAGTCAAACAGAATGACAAAACTGATTTGTATGTGTTTATATTTCAGTTTGCACTCAACATGAGTTTACATGCCGTAGTTATGAATGTATAGCATCGTTCCTGGTGTGTGACCGTAAATTCGACTGTGCTGATGGAAGTGATGAATTTAATTGCAGTAAGTTGAAAGTTTTCAAATACTTATATTTCATAAAGTTGAGGTTGTCAGTATGTTTTTCCCTGTAAGATTGATATTAATTGACCATTAACACCCAATTAATATCAATTACAAAGCAATTGTGCAAGTGTTTAATGTTGTCTATATTTTAACATAGGTAGGTTATTGAAACCATGCAGTGATGCAGAGTCCCAAAGAGAAGTGCCCTCCTTTTTCTGTCAATGGAGCACTTTGTTCATAACATATTGTGTTCAAATCTATTATGATGTTTGATGGCATGTAGTGTGATATGTTATTGAATTCATTTTATACATATTAGAAATTTCTGCCTTAAAATATTTTTCAGTGTCTCTCCTTTTTCTGTCAATGGAGCAATTTGTTCATAACATGTTGTGTTCAAATCTATTATGATGTTTGATGGCATGTAGTGTATATGTTATTGAATTTATTTGATACATATTAGAAATTTCTGTCTTAAAATATATTTCAGTGTCTCTCAGTATCCATGTTCTATAAGTCATACATATTTCTAAACTTTTGAGGCTTTGACTTACGCAGGTTATAAAACACAAACAGTTCAAATTGGGTTTTAGCATTGAGCTTTCTATCTGTCTTGGTCTACGATTCTCATCAGAATGACAAATTCCATAGTTACAGCTGACCACTAGGTGGCGGTATGATCAGCCGATTGTAGGTATTGGGTTGTTCGATGCCCCTATCTCAGTTGATCTTACTGATAAGCATTTTTTCCTCTTTTGTGGCATTGTAAGCTAGAACAGGTCATGCAAAGTATTGATAACAAGTCAAGATTTTAATCATATCGTCTTATTTATCTATATATCAGCTTGTAATGCAGATGAATTTCAATGTAAGAGTGATGGAATGTGTATACCGAAGTATCTAGAATGTAATGACATTATCAGTTGTAAAGATGGTAGTGATGAAGATGAGCACTGTGGTAAGTTCTGTTATCTTGTCTTGTTTTCTACTGTACGAATCATCTCAGGTTGCTGTTAATAACTGAATATTTGCACATTTGACATTTATTAGTGATTTAAAGCTGCATTTACATGATAACGTTTTCAAATAAAAATAATAAAAATTAATAGTATCGATTTCGTTTTAATGCGTTCTTATGTGTTTACTTAACAGCAAATAAATGATTTTGACTGTGTACACGGAGACAACGAATACACCCCAAAATGATGTTGTACATGCATAAACATAACAACACAGTAGAACACACACACATACATCATCGATGGGTGATTCCTGAGGTTAAATATGTCTATTTTTGCATTGTAGTGTTTTCAGTCATTTACACAACACTGTTTTCGAATCTTTCTGTTTTTACCCATTTACACAGACTCCATTTTCGAAAGAAAATGGATCATTAAAACGATTGGCTTTGAGTAGCATTTTCAAATTATTGGATGATATGGCTTTCAGTTCATTAACCTTAAATTCAGTTCTATGTACTCAGATGTGATTGGAACTATTTCTTTTCACCAACAGATTCAAATCCAGGATTAACTCTTTGTGGGGGAGATGTAAACGTAGACAGCAATTCAGCAGCTGTAATCACATCACCTTTGTACCCTGCCAATTACCCAAGCATAGTCGACTGTAAATGGATAATACACGGCCCTCCTGATGCTGAATATTTGGAAGTAGTTTTCGTCGAATTTTTGACCGATTCGAGTGATTTCTTGATCATTGGCGGTGGTAATGATCCTTCGGACTTGCTTTCTGTTGTCGGCAGTTACTCAGGAAATGAAGCCCATGGTTTCCAACTGATTGGAAATGAAATGTGGATGAGATTTGGAAGCAATCTGCTGTTAAATCTTAAAGGCTTTAAAGTCATTGTCTCAGTGTCAACTGGATCACGTATGTACAGGTTTATTTTTGTAAAGATGTCTCAAAATTATTATTATTATTATTATTATTATTATTATTATTAGCCTTTATTTCAACTCGATAGACTGTTGAGCCAAATGGCTCTTCTCACACAGTGTTGAGCAAATAAAAAAAAATTTACACTATATACATTAAACATGATAAAAATTAAACAGACAACTGCTAAAATACAAAAACGTAACAGGTATAGACTAAAAACACAAAAAGAAACACACAAACGGGGTGCCAACCTAGTTATTAAGAAGATGGCGCTTGCAATTTCTTTTGAATGATTGAAGCGAAGAGCTAGAATTTACCTCTTTGGGCAGACTATTCCACAATTTAACCCTGTTATACATAAAACTTTGTTTAAAGAATTGGGTCCTATGCCTTGGTACATACAAATCCTCTCTGTCTGCAGACCTAGTATTTCATCCGTGGATCTGCTGGACACCTTTAAAATGTAAGGTTGTCTCATACGAATTCCAAAATGGCTTCTTTAGCCACTCATACTTCCTTCCTGTACCTGGTTACACTTCCACTTCATAGTTAGCTTTCTAAGACTCTTCTTCTAATATGATATCAAATTTAAATATACTTTTTTGCAATTGAATGTAAGGTTTACTGCTGTGAATGTGTGCCAATTTATTTTGGTGGTGTTGTGTCTGTGTGTGTATCATTTCTTTTTGTTTATGGTTTTGTGGGATGCGATGTCTGTGTGTATTTTTCTGTCTATGTCATTTGTTCGTTTATTGTTATGTCTGTGTATATGTCATTTCTGTTTGTTTATGGCTGTTATGAGCATGTCTGTCTGTGTATATGTCATTTCTGTTTGTTTATGGCTGTTATGAGCATGTCTGTCTGTGTATTTGTCTGTCTGTATGTACATTTCCTCCATAAATGGTAATATACTATGTATGTGTGTGTGTGTGTGTGTGTGTGTGTGTGTGTGTGTGTGTATGCTCCATAAATGGTAATATATCTTGCGTGCAAACAATAACTTTTAATATGTTACTTCATCAGGATGTGATACTGGCTTTGTATGTGACAGTGGACTTAAATGTATTCAACCTGAATTCAAATGTAATGACGTCGTCAATTGTTATGATGGTACGGATGAATCAGAAGAGGCCGGCTGTGGTGAGCATCTTTTCGAGTTTGAATATCAGAATTTGGGATAAAAATATGAAATCAGTATTTATAATAGTGTACACTTTATCCAACAATAATCTCAACTAACGTATTTCCTTCAAGTTTGCTTTAACAGATTCTTTAGTTACCATGACTTGGTCTAAATTATTTTTTTTTTGTAGCTAGGGACAGCATTGTTTGTTTGGTTGTGTGTTGTGTTTTCCTTTCTCGTATGTGCTGTAGTTCTTTTTCGTTTGTTTCTGTATTAATAAAAAAAAAAAAAAAAAAAAAAAAAAAAAAAAATAGTGTACACTTTAAAGTCACCTTCACGATTAAGTGATACACATATAGTGCAGAAAGTGTGTTACACAGGCACATACCTATAATGATACAACCATTGATATCAACTGACATGGAAGTATACAATACAATCTCTATTGTCAGTGTGCACAGGTATGAATACTTTATACAACAATCACTTGACCAGATTGCCATTTATACAAATGATTGGGGCACAGTAGTGGTCCAAATTGTGCCCATTGACTTTAGCCAATCAGGCAGAGAGAACCAAAACTTTGAGGTTAGAAACTGAGAAAGAAGTGAAATATTCAAAATTTGACAATTTAGTATTTCCTTTAGCACATAAACATACATTAACATCTGTTTATAGGGGCAGGATACCTTATAAGTTCATATTGTTTGATAAATGAGAAAAGTTTATTTCTTCTACTGTTGTTGAAATTGAAATATGTCTTATACGTCAAATCTCCCAAGTTTTGATCAATGCTAACGCCATACTGATTAGAGAAAGTGATTGAAACCGATGCATTTTATCTTGTGTAACATCTAAGTTTGTTTTTTTTAAATCAAGTGAATTCATTTATAGATATCCTTCCTATCCTTCCCTTTACAATTAAACCCTGATGGTAATCAAACGATGACTCTAACTTGATTTGCCATTCATTTCTCTTACAGTGTGCGAGTCTGATGAGTTCATGTGTACAAGTGGTGAATGTATATATCTAAGTGAACGCTGTGATGGATCACATGATTGTGATGATAGCAGTGACGAGTTAAATTGTGGTAAGTGTATTTTGATATGAGGATATTATTTATTTGTTTAAAAAATATGAGGCTCTTATTAATAACAGTTACTCTAAACATGCAAACTTTTTTTTCTTTTTTTAAAATATTTATTTCACCAGAAATTGTACATAACAGGAAAAAAAAGAGGAGGAAAAGCAAATAACTGACAGTGGATTTTATGATTTTGTATATCGGGGCTTTTTAAAGTTTACACTTAGGGTGGACACTATACAAACTTGAGTAGGAAAATTATTGAAAATTTGTTCAATTATAATTTTTGAAATAATTTAGAGATATTATTCCTCAATATTCTGTCTTCAATAATCAAGGAAAATACAAGTGATCTAACAGTCTAATGATTCATAATGGCAATTGCCAAGATCACAAGTAATCGCAAGTAATTTCCAGCGAAATGAAGAAAATATTTTGGAATAATATATAATTATACCTCCTCAAGCATAATTTTTAGAAAAATCTGGAAAAATAATGTCGATTTTGAACATTTTGACTCGTATTCGAAAACCATAGAACCACAGTGACATAGACACAGGTTGTCATGATGTAAAATGGGCAGAGTACAAAATGTGTTTGATCCATATTTTCTGTAGAAAGACAATAAATTGGCTTGCACAGTGTATAATCATTTATAAATGATAATTGCAGACGTGATTTGTAGCATATTTCAAATCTGACCAACTTCTTATTTTTCATCAGATTGTGAGGTGGACAGCTATATATGTGAAAATGACAAGTGTATTTCCCCAAATAGTGTTTGTGATGGAGTTGATGACTGTTTATTCACAGAAGATGAACAAGATTGTGGTAAGTATTATTTGTAAAACATTAATGTTCGTGTACTGTCCCAGTATCAGTGTCACAATATCATATGTTAAGGCCAAAAAAAATATATATATCTGGTTCTGGTCAGCGCGCGTGCCCTGAATACCCTCGCATCGATCCTTTTTTTTCCGATAATTTTTGCTTTCCCGTTCCTTATTTATTCCTGATATCAGGAGAACAAGCAGCTGAAATCTACCCTACATGCCAAGACTGCTTAAATACAAAGCCTAAACTGCTTCGAAGAAAAGGGAAGTTTTTCAAGAGATAAATATGATAGAACAGAGTATGTAAAGTGTCAAAAAAATGTGTATTTACTAATTTGCAAAAAAAAAAAAAAAAAAAAAATTAGGGAAAGAAAAAAAAATTCGCATCATCACACCACTTTAGAAAGTTTACCCTGACCAGAACAAGATAATTTTTTTTTTTTTGGCCTAATGTACAGTTGGCCTAGTAGTGAGAGTGGCATTCCTATCTTTTTGAGGATTTAATCTACAAGCCCAACTTATTGCTGGCAGATTTGGCCTCAGTTGACATTATACACAATAAACATACAACTTACAAGTGTGTTAACATAAAGAAAACGTTCACACAATACCATGTATTTATTTCCTCATCTCTACAGTTGAAGCAGTAACACTAAGTGATGAATTTGTGGATGTCATTCGTGTAAATACTTTCAATGCAACCGGACTCTTAATGTGCTCTAGTGAGGCAGAATGGCAGTCTGAATATAGCGATGAAATATGTCGCTATCTGGGATACAGGTAATTTTGAAATCTCACATTTCACAGTTATTTCATTATGTAAATTATTACATTGTGCATCAGTTTTCTTTAACATCTCAAAGTTGAAAGACTTGTCCTCTGTAGTCACAGTACAGGACATACAACCCCCATATTTAGATATTGAAATTGATGATTTGCCATATGTTTGCATAACTGTGATATGCATTTTTCTTCAAGTGAACTTGATATTCACCTGTGTTGGTAAACCCTTTTGTTCCAAACACAGTATTAAAATTTGTTACCTGTAATTTTTGACCACATAAAATATTGTTTCATACTAGTATTTGTAAACACCCAATGTGATAATGAATGTTCATTAACGCTAGATTCATACTTACAATGAAAATTTCTATACATATATCAAAACATTTCTTGGAAGCTAATCCCAAATTCCGTCAAAATCTCATCAACATCATCAATACACCGAGATGACTCAAATTTGTGGATCCATGTACAAGGCATTTTAGACTGCAAGTAGAAATGTTCATTACCCAAGCATATGTTTCATGTTCATTTATGTTTATAGATATTAATTATAACATTCATTTGTAATATATAATGACTAAATATTTATGTGAGATGTTGATTTATTTTCTACACAGTGAAGCCACAGCTACAACATTTGAAGCCATTAATCCTATATCAACTCCGCCACCATATGCTACGTTTAAGAGTAACTTACCTGCACAGCACAATTACTTTCATGAATTAGTTGAACACAGGTGAGTGTCTATAATCATTTGAACACGAAGGATCATCATGTCATGAATACTTCTTAATCTAAACACTCCTAAGAACTTTCCCACCAAATCTCGGCCCCATCTGCTTAGTAATTTTGGAATTATAGACTTTTGACCAAGAAGACACATTTTTATACATAATTTGCATATCACTGACAGAATCACAACGTCATGAACAATTCTTAATCTATACACCACAAGAACATTCCCACCAAATTTAAGTTTTTTACCCAAGAAATCACATTTTTTTACCCAAATCACACACTGGTGATAAGATCATTTTGATTTGAACACTTTCTCAACTGGACATCCAAGGTCATATATCCACCAAATATCATGGCAATCAGTCCAGTGGTTTTTTTACTTTAAATTGTTTACACATACACATCCACACACACAGACAGTTGTGCTAATAAAATCCCTTCACAAGAAATGTTCAAAGAGTTGACGCCATAAGGAACTACTAATTTAAGAAGGTATGGATGCTGACAATTGTAATCACCATCATCTTCAATGATATCATTGGAAATATATCATTCCATGTATAAACAAGCATAACTTTTTTAATCAAACCATTTGTAATCTAAATCTGGTTACTCTCTTACTCTTGAGGGAAGGCTCTCCTTCCATTCATACCATAGTGTATCTGACCACAATTACATATAAACCCATACTTGATGTCCTTTCATTAACACATTTTGAATCAAACGGAAAGTAATGTTGTTGTTTTTTTCACTTTTCAGTGAATCATGTCCAAGTGGAAAACTAGTAACAATTGAGTGTACGCCATACGGTATGTAATATTTCTTAATATTTGTTGACAAAAATTTGTTAGATTTTTAGCATCTTAATAGTAAGTTTTAAAGTAGCATAATATGTGATGAGATCTTATATTCAGTGAGTGTACAAATTACACAAAATTTACCTAAAGCAAACATCAATTTATATAAAATCAGATCATAGTTAACACAGCAGGATAGAGGTGAATGCACAAAGTGGCTTGTGTTCTAGTTTTATTTAAATAGACAGACAGACAGACAGACAGACAGACAGACACAGACAGACAGACAGACAGACAGACAGATAGATAGATAGACAGACATAGATGGATGGATGGATGGATAGATAGATAGATAGATAGATAGATAGATAGATAGACATATAGAGACAGACAGCAGACAGACAGATATACAGATAGATAGATTTACAGACAGACAGTCAGACAGACAGACAGATAGACAGACATAGATAAATGGATGGATGGATGGATAGATAGATAGATAGATAGATAGATAGATAGATAGATAGACATATAGAGACAGACAGACAGATATATAGATACACAGATAGATAGATAGATAGATAGATATGATTTAGAGTTTTACCATAAACATTTCTAGAATTACAAATGTTGTGAGTATCTTTAATAATTTATCAATTCTTATTTACAATTCTATAGAATGTGGGGTACCATCTACTGGCCAGGATAGAATAGTCGGTGGTGAAGATGCTGATGCTGGAGAATGGCCTTGGATGGTATCATTAGGGCTAATTGGTGATCCAGGCCATTGGTGTGGTGGTTTTGTTATCAGTAATGAATGGGTTGTTACTGCAGCACATTGTGTGTAAGTAAACTCAGCTATTGCACAATCCGAGGGTAATTAGCATCAAAGGAGAAAAATCACTCTAGGACATAAAGGTATTTTCATAAACGTTGGGTTTCTTTTAAGTCATTTCATGTTTCACATCAATTTTGCTCAGTTGACAATAAACACCTAATTTTTTTTTTTTTTTGAAATTGAAATTGAAATTTATTCCACCAGAAAAGAAAAATATATACACAAACTATGAATTGAAACTCTAGTTCACCTCTATTTTTTCTCACACTGGTCAACTATTGCCTGATGTGTCTTAGAAGACATGAATATTTATTAGATGAACAATGCATATCTAAAGGAAGTAAGCACTTAGGAGTCATGATTATTCAGTGTTCATCTAATCCATATCCATGTCTACTAAGACCCATGATGCAACAGTCAAATCAACTTGATGTTTTTTCTGCAAGTAATTGTAGGTGATGCAAAGTCATGAAATGACTCTTCAAAACCCATAGTTTATGAAAATGCCTTTATTTCCTGGAGTGGTGTCCCCTTTTAAGGACTAGACTCAGTCCTCATAATTTACTGACCTCTATACACATGAGAACTACATTGTATTGTGGAATAAATCTCAGACAGAAGAGGATCGGAAGAAACCACAACATTCACTCTTATCATTTGATCTTGCAGATATCTCGGGAGTGTGATGCATCTTAAACCTGAAGAAATCTCACTCCTAATTGGAAAGCACAACTTAGGAACTATCCCGCTACAAAAACATAGAGTGTCTGAGGTCCATATCCATCCACAGTATAGTGGACATCAAGCATTTTCATATGATATTGCACTACTGAAACTTAAAAAACCTGTAAGGTTTAATGACAATATCCGACCAGCCTGCCTTGCACCAGAAGGTGTGCAGTTCCCCATAGGTTCTTATGGCTGGATAACTGGTTGGGGAGTAACATGGGAAACAGGTGTGTATACAAATATTTAATCAGCAAATTGCTAGGAAGTGTCTGTGAATATTTGCATATTGTGAATGGTGCAGTGTAAAGCATTTTTATGGTTGGACAACTAATTTTAGTGACAATGGTCCCCAAAGGTCACTCATATTTTCCATGGCTGAACGAAGAAATATATTGGGAATAACATCTAAATGTCACACTCTGGTTAAATTTGTTAGCAAAGAGTGTCTCATTAATGGATTTCTGTATCCTTATGTTTTACAGGTCGGCAAACTCCATCCCAACTTCAAGAAGCAAAGCTTCCGATAATACCTGATGATGTTTGTGATTATTTGAATATTGGTTATACTGATAGTATGATCTGTGTCGCCATCCAAGATGGATTCCTTGGTATATGCTATGTAAGTAAAACATTTTATAAATCAGTACAGTCAGTACCTAGAACACAATTTTTATTAATGGACAATTTTATTGATATTTTTTTTTAATTCTGTTGTAAAAGTTGACAAGCACCAATAATGTAATTCAATATATCATACAAATAATTCACAAAATGAATATAATATCAATGGTTTGAATATCAAACACATTTATATGTATGTGTGTGTGTGTATGTATGTATGTATGTATGCATGCATTCATGCATGTATGTATGTATGTATGTATGTATGTATGTATGTATGTATGTAACTATGTAACTATGCATGTATGTATGTAAGTATGTATGTATGTATGTATGTATGTATGTATGTCTGCATGTATGTATGTATGCATGTATGTATGTATGTATGTATGTATGTATGTATGTATGCACGTAACGTACATACTATGTACAGTCATGAAAGTATGTGTACCTAAAGTATATCTAAATGCACATATATGCCCATAGGTATGTATTTATTAGGATCCCAAGAAAACATGCTTATACATACAAGTTATAATGACCAAAGTCAAATTAACCAATAATTTTTTTCATTTTGTATACAGGGTGATAGCGGAGGACCACTTCACTATTATGGTGATGATAACAAGTGGTATGTCATTGGTATTGCAAGCTTTTCACACACATGTGGTGGACCTCGTGACCCAGGCACCTTCACAAAAGTCAATCATTTCTATGAGTTTATTCGTAGTCGAACTGGAATCGAAACATTGTAGTCATCAACAGTCAAGACAAAGAATATTTTCCATATTTCTCATAGGTGAACAATTATATCGGTATGGATTTTACTCTGCAAGTAGTTGATATGCAAAGTTATCTCTTTTCTAACCAGTTGCCAAAATTATTATATATGAAAAGAGAGAATGTCAAAATAGGTTTTGGAGTAAAGCATTTTGAGGGTAATCAGTGGCAAATGTGATGTACCTTACAATACACCATCTTTCATATATGCATTCTTCAATCAATATGCCAGGAATATACCCAGTCTATAGCCAATATGGTATATTCCAGATACACAGTTAGCATTTTAAAAGCATCATCACTCAAAGATATTTATATGGGCTATGAGTGTTAAACATCCAGCGTAGATGTCCTGTTACCAAGTGCAAGAAGTGGTTAACAAAATTACCTGTAAACTTCATCAGGTCCAAAATATAATTGTCAAAGACAGTACTATGAGTATGTAAAGTCAAGTATTCTAATTATGTTGCCAAATGAAATTTGCATATCCAAGTATCGCCAAATGAAATTTACATATCCTAGTATTGCATATTCTATCCTCATCTCATATCTTTCTACCAGCTATGTCATATTTAATTGTAGTAAAGACTGCCAAAAGACAATTTTTAGTCCTGCAAAAATCACATGCCAAGTGTTATGACAGGATGTTCTCTTTTTTCTTGTTTCAACTAGTATTTTTTATGTACAACTAAGCTGTATTGGGTCAGTGTACAATTGTTTGTACAAACAGTATGTTGTAATTTTTGCAATAATTACTTTGCTTTGTATACATGTGGAATTGTAAGGTGAATGTGAGTTTTTCTTCAGTTCTCATCATAGCTGATGTTTTATAAAATTCATGGGATCTTTTTGAATGTATATATCAAGTCTGTTTCTAATATATTAACAGATTTTTGGTGAACTCTTTCGGGATTTTATGCTTGTTAAATGAAATCAAGAACAATACGTACTGTAAACATTTTAAGAGAGCCATTATTTCAAAGGCTTCTAATTTTGAAAACTTAAATAATGGTGTTGAATATAGTGATAATTATTCTGGAATTGTAATATATGAAGTGAATTCGTAATTGTTTGTAAATATTTTCAATCATAGGATTCATAATTTGACAAGGAGTTTGTATATATATATGTTGTAACTAGTCAAGACTTTTTAAAACTTTTCTTTTTATACAGATTCAGCATTTTTAACCAGTGTTTTGTATCAAATTCTAGATCAATACTTTTGTACCAACATATCATAACAGGGTTTCATTTTTATAAAGTTTGCATTTTCAACATCACCACACCAACAGTAATATTGTGAAATGAATAATATTTATTCGTAACAGTTCTATTTACATTGTGGATAGTTGCCGTCAATATTCTCTCTCTCTCTATATATATATATGTGTGTGTAGTTTATAGTCAGACTGGACACTATTTGGTAACATGAAGGCAACAATTTATATCGTCATAGTATTTATTTAACCATAGATGTTGAATTTGTGATAAACATTTGTCAACAAAAGATTCATTGGCTTCTAATATGAGTGTTTGCAAGTTTGAGGTGTAAAAAAAACGTTGGCAAAGCACGTCCTCGAAGATGTAAAATTTTACAAATATCTTACAGGACTGTTTTACCCACGTTTTCTACACCTATAATACAGCATTTATTCATATATTTGGATTGTCTATTCTTATTATGTCATACAGGATACATGCCCATTTTAAGTGCAGACATTCTAGGGCAGTAATGTATGATGTCTATATTTTCATACGCATCAGTAATAGGGAACTTGCAATCCAGACTGAGCATGCTCAGATGCAAAGGACTGTGGAATTATCTGTAGTTGTCACAATACCTAACCTGAACATATTAATAGAATAACCCTCCTATTTACAATACTGATTAATTCATATTTGTTATCACATTTCCCATGATGCAGCTTTCAGAATATTCAAGATGGCGGGTTTTAACAACTCCTGTATTACCTTTATCTGAACATAAAATCTGGATTTCCATTTGAAATGCAAAAACCAAGACCGTTATGACATATACTTATGTGCAAATGAGTGCAAGTATCCTGTATACATGAAATCATGAACACACTTGTGCAAATACCTTAAAATTCCTCGCTGGCATTCACGCATCATGGGGTTCTGTTATATAGTAGATCTGCTGAATAACAAATATCCTGCAGCCAAATTTCACAATATCTACAAGGACATTTTATTGACCAAAGATATCAGGAAATCATACAACGGAAACATTTTAAATTGTTTGTATAATTTACAGTTGGTTAATTCAGTGTATATTTACAAGATATCTTAAAATAGGCAAATTAGTGAAAGGAGCAATAGTCAAAGCAAATTAAGCAGTATTAAAGGGGAACATCACTCCAGGAAGTGAAGTCATTTTTCATAAATCATGGGTTCTTGGGAGTCATTTCATGATTTTACATCACTTATGATTACATGCGATTTCAGAGAAAGCGCAAGTTGATCTTGTGCCTTTATAGAGTATCTTTGCTGTGGGCCATTGCATCATGTGAGTTAGCATAAATAATGCATTCATTGTTGCACAGTGAATATTCATGACTTATGCTTATTCCTTTCAGTGTAAATCATCATAAACAAGAACAAGCATTTGATATAAACATATCAGCAGTATTAACCCAGAGTGTATAAGTATAACATATGTTGGAGCCTGTTAATGGGACTAGTCCAGTAGGTCATCCATGGAAATAATTATAAATAAATAAATAAACATATCTCATAAACATATAGCAGGGAGATGATAATCATCAATATTTTGTTACTTTTGTAATATGGAAAGCTTACTCTAGACAAGAGCCTGAAATATGTGAACAAGACCTGTACGATCATGATAATTACCCCGCAATGTATTTGTTAGCAGAGCATGATGACAAATTTAGACCTTGAAATCAACTAATGTACAACTTCACTTTAATGTAACTCACTATCAAATACACTTATGATTGTAACAACAGCATGTTCATAGATTAATGTCAGCATGTTTTGAAAGTACTTCTCATTTATATCATAGATGTTGGAGATGTTTATATCTACAATAACTTGTTCACAGTAAGTTTTCCATAATAGTGATATTTTTAGTTCATTATGAAATTCATACAACTCGACAAAGCTCTTTCCAGTAAAGACTACTAAACATCTCCATTTCTGTGATACCATTCATGGTGTTTTTATTTCTCAAAATAATTAAATCTAAAGAAATACAATACATGTATTCATAAAATGTAATCAGAGGTCTCGTATATTTGTATTAAAATAATAACAAAAACCCATCGTTTGTTCGTGTTTTATAGCACAGGGAACTGGGAGGCATACATGCGAAGATTAGCATATGTGTTTGACTACTTTTATGTTCAATAATGATGAATTACAAAATGCTGAGTGTAATTTATTCTCAAGGTGTATCATTAGGTGTTATCAGCTAGTAAATTCATATTGTAAGACTCCTTACCATAAGCTTGACAGCAAATGTTTACACAAGGATCAAAGTGTGGCTGGGCAATTAGCACCTGATGTACACACTTTCAGCGAAATATAACTGATAACAGCTAAAGATAAACATTGGGAATAAATTACTTGACACGTTGGTAGATAATTCCTTGATAATATCATCTTGATTGAACATAAAAGGTAGCCAAAACATATGTAAATATTTGCATATATTATATGCCTCCAGTTGCCTGTGGTTTTAGTGTGCGAAGTCGGGAATGTCAAGTGATCTTGCAGATGTCATAGCTAATTGTGTCATCCATACCCCGGGTCCATACCCCATGATCAAAAGACTGATATCATAGCTAGTGCCATCCATGCCCACAGATTTATTATTTTAGAATGCTCAACCACCACTCTCAATTGACAACTCAAACCTGGTATGAAGATATAACCCATAAACGACCTGATGACGTAATTTATCATACATATCAAACAATGTTCATGAAATCTGTACTATGCAATCGGATGTTCTAACCATGTCAGAAAACAATCTTAAGGTTATAGAAGACATGCATACATACATTAATAATACACTGGAATGTGGTTTTGTTTAAGTATTTTCACTTGGGTAATATGCTTACATTGACTCGTGTACCACTTTATATTATTTATATAGTGACTGACAGACTGGCTGTATATTGATTAGCTAATAACTCATAATAAGTGATATGGTTAATGGTATTTTCAAATGGAAATTCATCTGTGTTGGTAAACCATAGTATTGAATTTGAACTTTTGTTCCCTGAAATTTTGACTACAGTCTTTGTCAACAGAGTGGTTAGTGGTATTGTTTACCTGATTGATTGATTGATTGATTGATTGATTGATTGATTGATTGATTGATTGAAAGTAATATATGAACTATTATTATTATTATTATTATTATTATTATTATTATTATTATGTACTATTACTATGGGCATGGTCTTGTTGCCAGATAAATTTGCATATAGATTTTGAACGTTTATTTGCTTACCTCCCTGTTATTACTTTTATGATATACACTATCATTTGGCTGTTGCTATGGGTGTGATCTTGTTACTAGGCATATTTGTATACATTTTTGGAATCTTTATTCACTTGGCTACCCTTCCAGTTTGCATCTTTGCAATATAAACCATCATTTGGCTGTTGCTATGGGCAAGGTCGTTGCTAGGCATATTTACATCTTTTCATTCTTTATTCTCTTACCTACTCATCCCTGTTGTTATCTTTGTAATATACATCAACATTTCACTGTTGCTAAGGGAGTGGCCATGGTTGCTAGGGCCAGTTGTGTCAACATGTTTTGAACAATAACTGCAGAATAACACCTTCAGAAACATCCCCACCAAGTTTCAGCCCATTCATCATGTAGTTTTCAAGATCTAAGTTTTTTACCAAAATTGAGATTGTTAGACCTAATTTGCATATCACTAATGGAATGATCATGTTGTGAATACATTTTCCTCTACACATGCCCAGATGCATCCCCATTAATTTCAGCCCAATCTGCTCAGTACTTTTGGAATGATACATTTTGACCAAAAAGACACATTTTAGACCTGATTTGCACATCACTGATGGGATCGTCATGTCATGAATACTTCTTAATCTACACACCCCAAGAACGTTCTCATCAAATTTCAGGCAAATCTGCATAGTAGTTTTTTGACCAAAAATAACAATTTTGGCCCAAAACACACATCTCTGATGCGATCATTTTCATTTGAACAATTTTCCACCCCACCAAATACCAAGGACATCGGTCTGGCAGTTTTTGACAATAAGTCACACACACACACACATACATACATACATACATACATACATACATACATACCGTGTTTTTTAAGATAATTATGATGAGAAAGTATGTACAATTATTTCATTTGCATTATGTTTCTACTATGCCAAGGATTTCGCATCGCGACAATTCGAGCAGGGACAACAACCAAAAGGCATACATTCTATTACATCTGCTGTGGGTTTAAATACACCATTGAATTCGACTATCTATCAGCGACATGGAATATACTTTAAAATTAAGTCCATATCATGTGGTGCGTTCTAAGCCAATCACTGACAGCTATATGAATACGATGTGTTATAAAAACTCATAATCAGATATGAGGTAACACACCTGTAGATATATGTGCTAAATGTCCAATTTGAAATGTTGGCTATGGAGCGCTATATACTGAAGCAACATAAAGCCCTTCTGTGGACCGTGCTTCAAAGTTCCTTTGTTTTCCGTGTCTCAGAGTTTCGTTAAAAGTTTAGTTCAACATCAAAACATCGATAGGTTTCTCCCACGTCATACCGAGCATTTGCAACGTCAAATTTATAGTTATGGTTATCAAGTCTGAGTAGTACAAAAAAAACCATTTTAAAGACATTACTAATACTGTGTCTCAAAACAAACCCTATTATCAATTGCTGGAATAAATATTTCTGAATAAATACATGGTACATTATTACTGTATGTCCGACAACTAACCCTATTTTCAATTGCTAGAATAAATATCATGTCTGGATAAATAAGTGGTGTATCTGTTCCTCTGGAATATATAATCCGAGAATATACCAAACGTCATGGTCTCATAATCTAGTCGTTCGATGTATCCTGTTTCCCGCCCGCAGGTCGTTGTTGTCCTGAAAATATAAGTGAAGGTTATGAAAATGATAGATTTTATTACTTTTAATTCAAATGATTATACAGTGTCTAACATGAAGCTATACAAATAGAATGAATGAATGAATGAATGAATGAATGAATGAATGAATGAATGAATGAATGAATGAATGAATGAATGAATGAATGAATGAATGAATATTATACCATGCACTAGCCAGGTTCAACAAAGAATATGGAATATATACTCTGGTCGTTCTACGTCAAGACATCGCGAGTCTATGTATTCGAAATATGAGTCAAAACGTTTAAATTGCTATTCATTTTTTTCAAATATTACTGCCGATGGTATAATTATATTTGTTTCCAATAAAATGTCCTTAAACCTTGTTGCAGTACGTTTAAATGGTTTATTTCATTTAGGCAGAATGAAGCAATAAATTGCGATCTGTCTACCTTAGGCAGTTTCTTATTGGTTTCAGCGTGGTTGCATTAATATTAAATAGACCGGCTGATTTGAAATGGGCTTATATCTTTCATACCTTGTGTCTTTGTAGTCTCAATCCAGTCAATGATTGATGTAACCCTAGCAAACACGTTAGGATAGGTAAGAGAATCACAGCCTCCTCGAAGGAAACTAGTCAGACCTGCCAGGTACCACCGACCGTTCGCTCTTTGGCAGACAAGTGGTCCACCACTGTCACCCTGCAATGTGGCATAAGTGGCATGTTATTCTTGAAAGCATTCACTTCAAGTTCAATCATGTCTATGGATTCAGTTTTGAAAGTAGCGTTCCCTATTGAAGTACCCTTAGAAGACAAGGTAGATAGTACAGACATACAGACAGATTTGGAATAATTAATAATGATTATTTCGCAAGAATCTGTGGCTGCGCTCTCTCAATATCGTATAAATTCCAGTCAACCAGTACGCATACTCTATCTCAATATATCAGATTATGTTTAACTATTGCCCATAGCTTCCATTAAGTGTAATAATGTTAGTTCAATCTTTGTTATGCAACGAATTATGTTGGAAGTATAGTGTCGTGAACGTACATAGCAAGCCGACACGTGATTATCAGTCCAGCCAGCACATATTCCAGAATCAGGAATAACTACGTCATCATACACATCGCTGCATTCCTGTTGATTCCACAATGTCAGTTCTGCTTCTTGTAGATCATTCACTGAAGAACCTTAAAGAAAGATATAATAAAGATATGATGTTTAGATTGGCCGATATCGAGTAAATATATGAGAGAGAGAGAGAGAGAGAGAGAGAGAGAGAGAGAGAGAGAGAGAGAGAGAGAGAGAGAGAGAGAGAGAGAGAGAGAGATAAAAGCACCGTTCAGTGATTAAATTAACACCCACAAAGGAGCTGATTGTATGGAAGTGAACAACCAAGTAATATCCATGTGCTATTAATTAATAGATTCCGGTACCAATATTATAAGTAGCGCCCCAACCAGTTACAGTGCAGGTCTCGCCATCTTTGAAGAAGGTCGTGTCATCAGCTGGTGGAAGACATGGTGGTTTGATGAAATCATTATATTCCAAAGGAGCATTAATCTTCAATAACGCTGCATCCCAGCCGGCTTCAACAACACCATACTGGAAAAGAGGATGAATGTATAACTCAACCACTTGTCGCCTCTGAAGGTGTTCGGAGCCAAGTGAATGGGACACAAAACCAGCTTTGATTTCAATGTCAGAGGCAAGTTCAAATTCACTACAGGTGAAGCAGATGAAACAACTTTATTACATTGTCTCACACTCAGGGTATCAAATAACTCATAAAATAAAACAACACTAACAGTAACTTTGGTTACAGGTTGGCATTGACTCTTAGACAGACAGACAACTAGCTTACATCTTAAACGTGCTTGCATGAAATCGTGCTATAGTAAAAGGATATATAATCCTAACACTTAAACATGCATTCCTATGTAGGTTCATCTTGGTATGATGATGTTTTTAAAACAAATTTCATTTTCATTGCTACCTGTTATTTAATTGGTAGAAAGAAATTAAAGTGACTATATGGATGAGGATTGGGTATTTGTTTTGGATTTTTTAATTTTTTATTTTATAAAACAATTTTATCATGGCTTCCTACTTGAGAATTCATGTGAATCAACATATGCCAAGTCCTTTTTTGTAACTCAATACATTGCAAAAGATTAATACATGTGTAAAATCTTGGTTACTGTACGTACAATAACAAACTTTGTACACAAATTTTAGCTTTTTTGCAATGTATTGAGTTACCAACACAGACTTGGTCTATGTTGTTTCACATCGATTTCTCAAGTAGGAAGCCATGATAAAATTGTTTTATAAATTAAAAATCCAAAACAAATACCCAATCCTCATCCATATAGTCACTTTAAGCAAAAAGACTATATTGACTATTGATTATAGACTTACACGCAATGGGCTGCAGTCAATATCCAATTATGATCGATTACAACACCTCCACAGAAATGATCGTCATTGTCCTGGAGTAGGGAAACCTGCCAGGGCCAAGCTCCCAATTCCGAATTCCAACCATTGACTATACGATCCGATCCGTACATGCGTGTACCGCACATGCCAGAACCTATAACAACAATTAAACACTATTTTGATAAAAATTAAATACCCACAGTTTGGCGATAACTTCCAGCTTCATATTGTCACACATACCACCCTGATCACACAAAATAAGTCTGGTACATTTAGGAAAACAGGTGTCCCTAATTCCCAAATAATATATGTGTTATCCGTAATGGGAGGTCAAAAACTAAATAACCATCCCAACACCAAGATTTCACTGAAAAAAAAGCACAACCTCTCCGATTTTCGGTTTCCAAACAGTGGCCCTTCCGCAAGTTACTTACTCTAAAATAATACCCACCCATCCCTCCACCCTTTTAAATATCAAATATTTCAAAATAATGAAAATGCTATCTGATTGTGAAAAGGAACTCAAATGTCAGAGTCGACTCTAAGGACTCTATCCCACTGATAACATTGATAATTTGAAAGGCGCCTTGGTAGTTTCCCACTAATGCATGTACCACTACAGCAAATGCACCTGTTTGAAGCTAATTGAACTCCCAAAGACTAGATGAGCGAACTACTGACATTGTCTTGGCCAATGTCAACATCCCCGCACCACCACATTATCCCCAATAACTTGCTAACACCCCTCCCTTCACTCCGTCAGACCCACTTCTCCTCACACCACAACAAACAATTCACTGCATGGTTGTCACCAGCGATTTACGAGTCAATTTGAAAGTAAAATGTGACCTCCCCTAATTCTCAGTTGGTAAAATCTGGTCCTTCACCGAGGACCGCATTTTAAAATGATATCTTCCCCCTTAAATTCCATGCTCTCCCCCAAACATAATTACTGAAGTCTCCCCCTAAATGCAGTCGCCATCTTGGGTCATGTCAAGTTAGGTCAATTCTTCGCCTTTCTGTTCGATGTGACGTCACAAGATTATCGCACGATCCCATGGAAACTTACTCCTAGTGTTTGATCACCTTCACTGGCGCGTCTTTGAAAGCTTTAAATACCTCTTCATACAGAATCGATGTACAATTTATCCCATATCATATTTTCTTTAAAGTACAGATATTTATTTACAATAGGAAGTACTGGGTATATATGTCCACTAACCTGATAGAATGCCTGGATCGGGTATGCAAGTTTCCGAATCATTGCTGTTCGGCAACATGTCGCAATCTATAATCCAATCTATTCCTCCAGCGTTGAACTTCGGCTCACATTGCTCCCTGGCGAGCTGGCAGAAATGTTGACAAGGTGGCCTATAAAATCCGTCATCGCTACACTCTGGTGCGAACAGTGCACACATGAAATAACCTATGTGCTCATAACATGGTCCGGCTCTTTGCTGACGTTCCCTCTCCAGGAACCTGGCGATAGCGTTCGAGCTGGAGCGTGTACTTGACTCCGAAAACTGTCTTAGTCTACCATAATTCAGTTCTAGATTTCGGCAGATCTCAACTGTTATGTCCACACAATCTGTTTAACATGAAATTTTGAGATTCGCTAATATAAAGGTTAATCTATAATTACATGTGAAAACGTCATCAAACACATCGGCCTCTACCACAATATGTCAACGTACTTGCTGTTCGTCTCTTACTAGTAACAGGCCGATCGCGTCGCGACCCAATTTTCGAGACAGAACCTGCCATAACATTAGTATAAGTGATGTCTTGTAGGTGTATTTGTTTATTGTAATTTGGAAAGTCTAGTCGCTTCCTGCTATAGTTCACTATTTCAAAGATTCCACAGTATTGTAATACGACTGAGGGGAGAATCATTTGATTTTGCGGGGGGGGTGGAGGAAGTGGGTATTCATCAATTTTTTTCAAATCACTTCGACAGCAATAATTTGTTATTGTCAGTCCTGCATCAAATTTATTTTTCCATATGCAGAAGTAATGCAATTTTTTTTCTCGGTTACCAATTTTGTAACACATCGCAACAATATTTTTTGTTTACTTCTGTCTGGGTTTTTTTCTCAAGCCGTTACGGGATCAAATTATTATTTTTCTCCTTCACCTGCCGACAATTTTTTTCCTAACCCCCCCCCCCCCGACTCTATGCAACAGTGTAGCGAGTGAGATCTTTTAAATCACAAAGTCAATATATTACAAGTATGTACTGTATCGTCCGTTTACACCCCGGATTTTAACATTTGTTTTAAACGTTGCCCTCTGATGAAAACATATTAATTATGTAATAGATTTTCTTATTTATATTTTTTGTCTTTATTGAAGACGAGAAATATAAATAAGAAAATTATATTAAATATCAATTGAATTTTCTGTATACTTCGATTTTATTTTACTCTTCTTATTCCAGTTGAGCTTTGTAGCTTTTAGCTATTATTATTATGTGTTCTGATAAATTATAAGTGTCATGCTCAACGCCTTCTTTAGTAGCAGTAATGTGTTAAGTTTTAAAAATAGTTACTTACCACACTGACGTCCAGCATAACCTACAGTACAGCGACAACTATACTCGTTCACTCCATCAATACAAGTCCCACTGTTGACACAAGGCATGGAGCCGCATTCATCAAAGTCTATTAGAATAATTACCGAAATGTATATATTATTATTATTTGATTTCTTAAAAGCGCACTACCGTACGTCTCAGTGCTCTTTACACAATAAAAAGGAGTGCATATAAAAGGTACCAATACTAAAATACTAAAAAATGCCATACAATAAAGTACTAAAATGTGTCGTACACAAGAAAAGAAAACAAAAGAAAAATTAAAATCTTATACTCCATAATGAACTTTAAAAAGATGGTTTTCAGGGTGCGTTTAAAACATTCAATAGAACAATTAGGAGTGATTTTAAAAGGTAGTTCATTCCATAGGATCGGTGCTGCGATGGAAAAGGCGCGGAAACCATACATATATCCCATATATATTAGGGAGCTGTCATTATATACGACCTGGGGGCTGTCATTCAGGAGGGTCATTCGGAAATGCCACATACACAGGAGGTGCATTGAAAACAATTGAAAGACAGGTGCACTCGTCTGCAATATTTTGATGAAATTTGATACTTCTATTACTCTACGTAGCTTCCTAATAAAGGACTGCAATTTAAAGCTCCTACATCAGCCTCCCCCACCTCTACACTGCTATAGACACTCCATAGTAGAATTTCAAGGCGTTCTGAAGTTATTGAACTTAAATTTCAGCTTCTTTTCACCATTTTCGTGGTACTTATAGAAACAAATTTTTGCAAGAAGGGGGCTTAGGGTGGTAGCAAAACATTTTGCGAACAATTGGTGGGGAGGGGGTACTCAAATTTAACAACGGTTCTTCAGCAATTTCTCTGCAACTTCAATGCAAAATCTGTAGTCCTTGAAGTCATTCTATCCTACGAAACTATCATGCTCTTTCATGAACCTCATCATCCTAACACCAAACCTCCTTAACATCCTATAGTCCTATCTTACAAACACTGTCCTATCCATCGAACTTCTCATCCTACTATTGACCTTAATTACATGCCATACACAATTCTTACCTATTTCACAGTCGACCCCAACGTATCCCGGGGTACAGATACAAGTATAGTTATTTTCTCCAGAAGGTAGACAAGTTCCATTATTATGACAGGGTTCCGTCAAACATGGTGTTACTCCTGTTAAAAGATGACAAGGGAACATTCAGAAAAAATAATATCAGCATCGGAGGAAAATCATAGACAACTATTTTCGAACAGTCAAAGAAACAACCATTACATTCACCAGTTCTGGTGCTCTAGCAGAAATGTTGCCCCACCAGACATACGTTAAAACATGGTTTTCATTTTGTCGTCCCGAGACTAAAACTTGTGGATATGAAGGCATGATAAATATTATCATAGACCAAGATGGATATGTGAATGATTTCCAATTTGACGACCAAAAGGTGAATGATCTTTAAGGGGTTCAAAGTAGATGGTTGAAATTCCACCACAAATGTCTAAATATACTCACGGACACAGTCCTCAGATTCTTGTGCTGTCGGCAAAATTGAACAATTCACAACCCATCCATATCCACTCTCTACAAGACTACCCTCACAGTTCTCCCTGACGTCTTCACAGAATCCCTGGCAGGGAAGTCTATATGTTCCATTTATACCACATTCAGGAGCAAGTGCAGAACACATGAATAAATCAACGTGTTCGTGACATCCCTCAGTATCCATACTCTTTTGGAACGCCAATTCAGACTGTTGACGAGAAAGTCCGGTAGGGCTGTAGAAGTCCGATCCACCGTAGGGCAAGAGATGCTCACATTCCGGTATTCCGATATTCTCACAGTCTGGAGTATTCATAGTAAACACAAGAGAAACAAATGAATGGTGAGTAATGGCCATACAGATATATGAAATGAATAGAACAGTGTATTGAATGCCAATAACAATGTTGTAATTGCCCTTTAATAGAATGAATATGCACATAATGACAAGACAAAAATGGACATAAGACAAGTCATTGCTTTCCGTAATACAACATTTACACGAACAAGATACCTGGTCCAAATTGACATAAGTTTGCTACACTAGATTAATTATCAATGACCATCAATCTTATCATGACTGTCTTATCACACGTACCACGCTTTCGAACCATACGTAATGCTTTGATCTCTTATTGTTTTGAACATATGTAGAATGTATATACCCATTCTCCAGCCAAGTCTCTCTCTCTCTTTCTCTCTCTCTCTCTCTCTCTCTCTCTCTCTCTCTCTCTCTCTCTCTCCCTCCCTCCCTCCCTCCCCCCCCCGTCTCTCTCTCTCTCTCTCTCTCTCTCTCTCTCTCTCTCTCTCTCTCTCTCTCTCTCTCTCTCTCTCTCTCTCTCTCTCTCTCTCTCTCTCTCTCTCTCTCTCTCTCTCTCTCTCTCTCTCCATCGATCACACAGTATTGCCTAGTTTTAATAGCTGGCCTAATTTTAATGATGATCATGAAACGGTTTAACGTTTAATCAAATACCAAAATCAGAATATATTTTACCCACATTTTACGGCATGAACCGTCAATTCAAATCCACCATAGGTTACGGAATGATCTGAAGCAAAGTGAATCCAGACATATTCCGATTCCGAGGCCCAGTCATCTGGAGTTGAGAATCCAGAATGGCGGATGTGACGGGTTGCCTCTGAGGGTAATCTTCCATAACCAACGCTCACGTTATCTCTAGAATATTGGGTTTCAAAGTCAAGAAATTGAACATCGATTGCAAAGCCTACATCGCAGGACACTAACCATATACAGCTTTCAAGGTTTGGATAGTTGGCTGGGTAATTCGTTGAACTTATCTGCTGCCTTTCGAACGGAGATAGGTTTATGTCATAGAAACATTCTATTGAATGAAAATAGCGAAAGGTGTTACTTTGAAGTCATAAAAGATAAATCATCTGTGATACAGGTACTAGAAATACACGTCATTCAACATGCCATACCCTGCACCCATTTAAGGATTGGAATGGGCATTTCTTAACAGTATGAGACGCCAACCACTGTTTCTTAATTCTCACAAGTCAGAGTACATATTTTCTAGAGCAGGTCTAGGGCATCTGTCAAGTGCGACCGTAAAGAGACAGGTGCTGTGTACAACCGACATTTGTAATAATTGCCGAAATTTGTGTACTTTTCAATAATTATTTCTGATGTTTTTAATAAAATTGCCCCCACTGGTGATGAATGATATCTACCCTCCCTCCCTCCCTCCCTCCCTCCCTCGGGTTTCAACCTGACCGCCAGCCCACTGCCCATCCAGTAGTGAGAATGCTTTTCCCACTCCCCACCACTGAAACGTTTGTGCTATCCACTATAATACAAACAATTCCTTTTGATGTACACAATCTGCGCCTCTCCAACTGTAACAAAATCAGGACTTCTCCATCGCAATTTTTCCTTGTTTGCTCCCCTTCCGCTACCCACAAAAAATGACCATCCACTGAACATTTGCGTAAGCAAGACTTCGTTTACTGCACCTGAAGAGTCTCGTGGTTTTACGATAATATCAATGGAAACGAAAAATTAGTACATTTGATAGTTGTCCTTGCTTATGCGTAGATGTTTTGAGAGATGGCAAGATTCAGGTCAATGGAATATTATTAGCTTATTATAATTTACCCTGTAGGTATAGAGAATTTATAAACACTTACTTTGTTCACTACGAATTTGTAAACTCCAACCACTGTAACCAGAGGATAGACTGTAGTAAGACATCCAATTTATCCACATTACGTCACTTCCTAACCGGAAATCATTCGGCAAAGTATTTCCAGACATACGTTTGTGTAGTGAGTCAATATCAAAAGCATTATTACCAACACCAATGTCCAAGTAATCATTGTACCTTGTATCAAAGTTTTGAAATTCGACAATGAGATCAGATTTATTATCAGTTTTGATATACCACAAGCAGTTGTCATTTACGTCATACAAGCCAGGATAATTTGGTGAAGAGAGATGTAAGAATTGGTTGCCCTGAACAGTGACGTTTCCACCACATTCTGAAAAAGAAAATGTTGCCGTCCGAAAATTAAAGTGTACACCTCAGAATATATAATTATTACAAACAGGAAAGTGTGAGTTGTATTAAGGATCTATCATTAAAATAAAACCAGGAAAGCAAAAGGATATCGATTGCCTGCCATTATGATTGTTGGTTATTATAAAGTGTCATATTTGTACTCATGAATGCATGTTAGCCTACTGCTTTTAGAAAAATCGTGATATTGTCAAAAAGGATGCAATTACTATCGTAGAATATGTAACCACTTGCCATTTCAGTCTCACCAATCGTGTATTTATCTACTTGTTATAGCTCTTCCCAACGTCTAAACTTATTGAGAATGCTAACTTACGAGAATTATCGCAAGAACTGTTCAATAATGTAATATCGTCCACGGCTATGTCACTTTCAAAAGCAGTTCCACGAATCCCTTCAAATATCATGGAATGGTCTTCTGCAATGGTATAAGCCACTTGTGCATATCGCCAGTAGTTGTCTAAGTCTCCTGTTCTGCTAAGCAAGAGAACTTCGGCACCTCCCAAAGTTTTAAGAATCACATTCAGTGTGCCCATGTTAGCACCATACATATGATACCAAAACTGAACACAAGACTCTTCATCTGACGATTGCTGAAGAGGAGAAACCAGTCTTGCTACGTCACCTGTAGAGCTTGAAGATGCTTCAATGTACATGTAGTAGCCTTCAAATAGAGAGACTTAGATGTTATTTATTTGTGTGCATACAGTTTGTCTATTCTGACCAGACAGACAGACAGACAGACAGACAGACAGACATACCCGCCACACACACATACATACATACATACATACATACATACATACATACATACATACATACATACATACAAGGTCCAAAAGGTTGGAAAGACCGTAACGTCGAAAAAATTGGCTTTTCCTCCAACTGAGTCATGTCACTTGCATTTTAGAAAACTATTGTCTAACTTCAAACTCAAGCCCTGGCGCAACCAACACGAAATTTCCCTGCAGTTGAACTGATCTAGTACCGTGTTACAAACTTCTTTAGTTCAGTTGTGTTTTGACAAGTTGATGAAATAATTACCCGTGCTTGTTCCCGATGTGTGGTCAACATATGGCCCAGTAGAAGAAGATGGCGTTCCACCACTATCTTTGGTCCAATCAAAATCGTCTGACATATTCTGAGTATATCCACACATTCTATTCCTTTCAAAGGTACATGTGTTATTGAGATCTGTTGAAATAACGTGAGTCAACCGATATCCATCTTTCATCATGTTAAGCAATGAACTCGCTGTGATTTCTTGGCCTACTTTTATTGCCGTTTGTTCTTTTGTTATTCTATGAGCGCCTTGTACCCACTCTCCAGGCAGAGATCGCATTCAAGGCCGCTGGGAAGGAGTGTGCCTTGTATGAAGGCTATATATATATATATATATATATATATATATATATATATATATATATATATATCGGACATTCCCTCTCCTGAGAATGTCGTGGAGGGATCCGTACTGTCACTGCCAAGACATCGTCATGGCCGCAGCCTTGTCACGGCGCTCTTTGCAGAGGAAAATATCTGACACAATTTTCCATGGGATTCGGTTCAGTACCGAATCTCGTACTTACAAGTAGTCAATCAGAATCCTTCTTACAACAAACACTCGATGATCAAAATTGAATCAAAGAGAACCATATAGCAATAACAAGCTGTGCTCGAGCTACATTTATTTTCGAACAGAGCGTTCTAAGGTACAGTAAGCGTATGTTTCAGGGTATTATACTTTTCATTCATTGACTAAATCCACTCAGCCCTCGCGTCTTGTAGGAGAACCGATGATGTGGTGTCAGATGTAGGTACAAGGCGTTCACAGAAGAAAAAAGAACAAACGACAAGAAAAACAGGAAGTAATTAAAGAATTCGTTTATTAAAGTCTGAGACAATCTGATTAAAATCAGATGTGGATGTCGGCTAATCGTTCATTGTTATTTTACCTCTGTTTATTGCTTCCATTGACCTTCGTAATACATGTTTACTTTTCGTCTTGATCGCCTCCTCTACCATGAACGATTAGCCGACTTCTACATTGGATTTTAACCAGATTGAGTCTGAGATAGAGTTTGAAGAAATTGAAGATAAAAACAAATATTATTCGTAAAAAGCTATTGAAAATATACTTCATTATAGCAAGCACACTTCACGTCATATTCAACTCGTACACCACGCAGACGTGTGACCACCATTGTCACTGATGTCAACAAGAATGTATAAATTAGATGAAGTACTTTACAGCCTACATATTAATAGGAAGGGGAAGAAAAAGTTCTTCCGTGACACCATCCGCATTACTAGTATCCAGCATCAAACGTTATTCATTTATTTAGAGATTATAATCATGGTGCTGTAATTGTGGAAAGGTAACTCTAAAGTCGTCGTTGTCAAGAAGAGTTGATACAAATTGAACAAATTATAACTTACATTCAGCAGCAAAGACTTCCAGCAAAAATCCACTATCAGTACCATAGCCATCAGACGAAAATGTTATCCAGATATGTTTCGATTCAGAACTCCAGTCACCAGGTATGAATGCTCCGTATTCGTAGATCTGTCGAGTTGCATCCGATGGTACACTTCCATAACCAACGCTCACATAATCGCCGTATTGGGTATTAAAGTCCACAAATTGCACATCGATTGCATAGCCTTCATCACAGGACACTAACCAAGTGCAGTAATGTAAGTTTGGATAATTGGCTGGGTAATTGTTTGAACTTATCTGCTGCCACTCCAGTGGTGAGAGGTGAACGGCATTGAAACATTCTATTGAAAAGAGTTAAGATTTTACTTTAATAGCAAATTAGGACCCATCACTAATTTTTAACAATATCCCAGTGAGCCTTTTTATTTCTTCCTTTACGACACTTGTATTGATTTCTAGCAACTGCGATTTTCGGTGATAAAATAGCACTTTGATAACTTTGAAATCTTGTCAAAAAGCCTTACTACATCTGCTTTGCCATTTTGGGGTGACCTGCCAAGGTTTGTAAGTCCTGCTGCAACAAACTCTTCTTCCTTTAAGTTCAAAGCAAACTATGTATAATCCCACTTTATTGAACACTCACAAAGTAAGACTCACCTCTCCATGCCACCCCTGTCAGAGAATCTGTCAGCCCCTTTTATGAATAAATCATGTTTATTAATGAATGCTATCACTTTTGAATTTAGATATGAAACTTCAAGTATTGCAATTTATGAACACTTACTTGGCATTCTACGTATTTCTAGACTCCAACCACTGTTACCAGAGGTTTCACTGTAGTAAGACATCCAATTTATCCACATTACGTCACTTCCTAACCGGAAATCATTCGGCAAAGTATACCCAGACATACGTTCGTGTCGTGAGTCAATATCAAAAGCATTATTACCAACACCAATGTCCAAGTAATCATTGTACCTTATATCAAAGTTTTGAAAATCGACAATGAGATCAGATTTATTATCAGTTTTGATATACCATAAGCAGTTGTCATTTACGTTATACAAGCCAGGATAATTTGGTGAAGAGAGATGTAAGGATTGGTTGCCCCGAACACTGAAGTTTCCACCACATTCTAAAATTAAAGTGTACATCGCAGAAAATATAATTGTTACAAACAGGAAACTGTGAGTTGTATTATGGATCTATCATTAAAATAACCTCAGCCATGAGTTTTGGTTATTATGAGGTATCAAATTGTACTCATGAATGCATGTAAGCCTACTGCTTTTAGAAAAATCGTAATATTGTCATAACGGATGCAGTTACTATGATCTTAGAATATATAACAACTTGCCATTTCAGGAACACCAATCGTGTATTTATCTACTTTTACCTTGTTATAGCATTGGATATCTTTCCCAGCGTAACGTTTAAACTAATTGTGAATGTTAACTTACGAGAATTATCGCAAGAACTGTTCAATAATGTAATATCGTCCACGGCTATGTCACTTTCAAAATCAGTTCCACGAATCCCTTCAAATATCACGGAATGCTCTTCTGCGATGGTATAAGCTACTTGTGCATATCGCCAGTAGTTGTCTAAGTCTCCTGATCTGCTAAGCAAGAGAACTTCAGTACCTCCCAAAGTTTTAAGAATCACATTCAGTGTACCCATGTCTGAACCATACATATGATACCAAAACTGAACACAAGACTCTACATCTGACGATGGTTGGGGTTGTGAAATCAATCTTGCTGTCGCACCGGTATTTTCACCAGTTGCTTCAATATACATATAGTGACCTGTTTGATTAAGCAACATAAATGGTAAAATTGTGAGTGCGGTCGTCAATCAAAATCTTGTGAAATTAAATTAAATAATGATTGGTAAAGAATTGGGACATTCTTCTACTGTTTAAAAGATGAGTAATTATGCAAATTACTTATAAAAAACGAAAGCCGTGTCAATAAACTTCATAGAACCATAGACCCTCCACCTAGTGGGGGGTTGGAGGGGGCTATGATAGAACATTATTGTTGTTTATGTATAACCCTAAATTATATGAAATTTGGAGCTTGTATTGTGAAGATATAGCCATATGCTAATTACTAAAAATTATTAATTATGCAAATTATTCATTCAAACTGAAACAACTATGTCAACAAGCATAGGATATAAGCACTTTGTTATGGCTGATCTATGTACCGAGTTATATTGAATTTGAAGTAAGCGTTCTTAAGAAATAGCCTAAAAACTAAAACCATCAATTATGCAAATGACTAATTAATATTCATTGGATATTTGCCACACGTTTATTATTAATACTTGTCAGTATCATTTTTAAGATGTGTAACAAATGTCAGAATCGATGCCACAGGTTGGTTTTTAAGAGATATCGTGTTAACATACAGACTGAAGATGGACAGATAGACAGACGGACTGACAGATATAGACAGACAGATATAGACACACACACACACACACACACACACACAAACAAACAAACAAACAAACAAGCAAACAAACAAACAAACAAACACAAACAAACAACCAAACACAAACATATAGACAGACAGACAGACAGACAGACGACGGACGGACGGACGGACGGACGGACGGACGGACGGACGGACGGACGGACGGACGGACGGACGGACGGACGGACGGACAGACAGACAGACAGACAGACAGACAGACAGACAGACAGACAGACAGACAGACAGACAGACAGACAGACAGACAGACAGACAGACAGACAGAAGGTTACAGGAGGTGAAAATGATGTTTACAGTAGTCATTTATATTATATAATTATATATATGGGTGTGGGTGTGGGTGTGTATGTTTTCATTACATACTTCAGTGGGTACAAGACCAACGTTATGTTTAAAATAATATGAACATATATCATGAAAACTATCGTTCCAGTTACAGCTGCTGTGGTGCTGGTTATTTCAGTGTTCAAGATATATAACTCTAAAAATTAAAGTCAAACTTGGTTACCTATTGACGTGCCATATGTATGATCAACAATTGGTCCAGTACTAGATGATGAAGTTTGACCACTATTTCTGGTCCAATCAAACCAGTCATGATTGTCTTGGATATATCCACAAAAGTTCTCAAAAGTACACGACTGAGTAGCTAAAAGTAAAACAGATGAAGTGTCTTAATGTATAATATTCCAAAGGTATTATAGGTCACCTATCCACCTGCCTAGTTATCAAAATACACTTGTATTTCATTTCATATTTCTTGTATCACATTCGCACACATAATACAAAACGCGCGCGCGCGCACGCACGCACACACACACACACACACACACACACACACACACACACACACACACACACACACACACACACAAAGATGCGTACATGTGCGTATGTATGCCATTATGATCCTCGTTGTTCATATAAAGCGATTCCTAAGTTGAGGACCCCACCAGACGACACATTGAATTTATCAGTTGACGAATAAGGGGCCGGAAATATTAACTGATTTTGGGGCTGGTTGTTTTTGGCGGGGGGGGGGGGCATTTTGATAAACAACACTTTAAGGGGGGTCTCTTTGGAAAACGTCAAGATAAGTGTCATTTTGGTGCTGTGACATGAACCTTGAACAACTGTATTTGTCAACATTTCCTACTCTGGTAGGGGTATCCCCTCCTGCACCCTCCGGCCATAATATTATCCTCTGTCGGTATTTTCCACATGTGCACGTGACGTGCACTGTTTCTATACGACATTCAACCACTTCGTAATTTGGTTTTATAGAATTTACGAATGGATAGTTGTGTTTTATGTTAGGGCAAGTGTTAGCTTTTATGTTCTTTTATTAGACTAAGTTCATTGAATTCACTACAGGGTACGGGTATATATTTATCAGCAAACATGGCAGTTCCAGTTTTACAGCCGTGTAGCAAATGTTTGAATTGGTCATCTGTGTTTTAATCAATTTGTCACCATCAACATAACAACTTGTTCTGATCATTGCTGTATTGGCTATATTTGAATGGCATGTCATTATGTTCAATGTACCATCATCTTCGAAACATTAGTTGCAATCGTGAATACCTCACCACATCTACCCGTCAGAAACTGGTTTAAGTGTTACGATCCAGAAATGTCATATTTGGAATTTTGGCATATTTTACCTAAATTAACGTAAAATTCACATTAATACTACTTACTCAGAAACAGGAGCTAACAACGGCGAAATCTACAAATACGTTGATTTATCTACTAATCCTGTACTGATTACATTTATCTCTTGTAGCTAACAAATGTCAAGAGTTTTGATAAAACAACATAGATTAGTTCTTGTAAACAAGATAACTTGTTCATTACCGGATTCAAATTAATACTTAATTTTCCAATGGCGTGATCAACACTTTTCTTACACTTGAACATTTACATATAGCATGATCTTGAATCCCAATTCTGGTGGAAAGTTATTCATGTCTTCTAGAACAATGAATCTAAGTGAAAGGTCGTCTTTATTAACAAATTTATATTTAGAACAAATGACGTCATTCAGTCTATCTATGAGAATGTGAAGTTGTTCTAGATTCTGGATTCTCGATTCCGGATTCCTATTCCGACTCTTAGATTTTGATTACAACGCAACTGTTGGTGTGCAGTGTCTCTGCCTGAGTGTAACTCCCAGCATGTTACCCTTGATTTACTGTGGTATGAATGAATATAGACATGATTTATATTATTCGGTACTAGTCTTAGTTCTAAGGACGGATAATACTTACAACAATACATTTCGTCACTTCCGTCATCACAGTCATTATTGCCATCACACGTAAGTTGCCAGTCTACGCACTGCCCACTGTCACATTCGTAATCATCAGATTCGCAATAGATATACGTAGAGTCAGTGGTCCATGAGTCTAGAGATACAAAATGAGGCTTCAGTAATAGTTAATGCTTGATAGAAGGGTATTGAACCAACTAAGTGCGTAGCAGAGGATCTAGAAGTACGAGGTTGATGCAGTATGTACACTATAACCCAATTCGAGTAAAGCAGCTTACACCACATGCATATCAATCACAAATGTTGCTATCAAAGATAAATTTTCTCGGCCTAATAAAGTTAAAACTGCCGTATAACCCATCCAAGAGCCGAATCCTACCACTCTACCGAAAGTGTTCGAAAGACATGATATTGAATAGACATCAAACACACCTGTATGTGGTCACATTGGCCAATCACGTTTTAGGATGTGTTCACAAATTAGCAAGTCATTGTGAGCAACAAACCAGTGATTGGCCAATTCATTATAACCACGTGGCACTTGAGGAACACGTGTTTCGATCAATGTTATCATTCGGGGTTTTGCCTTTGATGACAGTATATGTGGTTGGCATTGTACCATACGTTCACTTGTCTGTTTACAATTTAAGTATTAATGAATGGAGTTTGATGAGCAAAATTGAATCCTAGTGACGTCTAAATTTATAAACCTTGAAATTCTCTATAAGAACTGTCTTCGTCCACAAGACCCACAATCACATGTGTGCCCTAAAATCCTATGTGCTTGCACTGACCACCGAATAATCACCATCATCCCTCTGTTCCCAATTTAACTGTGTCTTTACTAATTGGACACTTCATTAACATCCAGTGTATTTTTTGTAGTGCATATGATATGTGTGCAACGTGTTTCAAAATCTGTATCGTACTTGCATTGTGTCTAATGGAACCCTTTTTCAATGTATCAACTTCTCCAGTTGTCAATTACATACAAAATATATCTGCAAGTTAGGGACATTATTTACTATTATTCTTACACTTCTGTTTGGTTGTACAACCATCGTATGATTGACAAGTCGATTCATATTTGACCCTAACTTTGGTACTCCAGCTTAAGTTTAGATCTGATTGCAACAACCCACTGTCACAGTGGTATATTACTTACAATAATTGACAGAGGTTGCTTATCTGACTGTTGATATAGTACATGGTTGAATGCGGCTCTTATCAAACCAGTTTGATCATTCAAATGAACATGATTATAATTTCCCCCTTTTTAATAGTTCTCCATTTGCTACATAGTTTTCTATATGAAAAGAAATATACGAACCACAATCTTCCTCATCACTTCCATCATTACAATCAATGATAATATCGCAAACCCAACCAAGCACTACACATTCTGAGCCATCAGCACACTGGAAATGGTTAGGAGGACATCCATAGCTTGTTGTTGGTATGATGGTAGTTACATCTATTGTATCAAGACCAAGAAAGAGAAGATAATGTAAACCGAATATCTTTAATAGTAAAAGATGGAGAACATTTAATCGAATGCAACTGAATGCCTCCTGTAGAGAACAAAGAACATTTGACCGAATATAAACTGAATGCCTTGACAGGGGACATTTGATTAGTTCAAACTCATCAGAATGCAAAAAAAAAATACAATTGGTAATGTAATTGGAACATCCCTTTATGTGTATATTTTGCTATTTTACAAAAGAGTAAAACGTATATCAACATTTTTATATAGGAAACGTGCATTTGAAAGATGTTGCATAATTATAGTAAATAATCGACCATGTAAAAATGACTCAAAGTTAAAAGATAAGCAGTGTAAAATTGTGATGTTATTTATTGAAGTGCGTACCAAATTATATGAAAGTTGACGCCTAATTTCACGATGTGCAATTGTCTACTTACCAAATGTCGTTCATTATGTAAATCACTCATTCAAATCCAAAGCTACATCAACACACTTTAAAGACCTTTGCGCATTGTTATTATTGTATATACAAAACTATACAAACTTTGAATCACGCATTCAAAAGATGTTGCATATTTCCCGAAATCACTCAAATGCATCATTAATATTCACGGGATATTTACTAAAACCTAATCAGTTCTTCCTTGTCTCATAAGGAAGATGTGTATCAAGCTTCAATTGAATCTACCAACTGCTTTAGACAAAAGTATGTCACAGACAGACAAACAGACAGACAGACAGACAGACAGACAGACAGACAGACAGACAGACAGACAGACAGACAGACAGACAGACAGACAGACAGACAGACAGACAGATTTTATAGATAATAACTATAATGTTACATTGCCGCATACGGGCCCTTATAAAAATAAATTCAAGTATATATTCTTTCTGTGGAGTGATCGTAACGTAACGCGTATAGAAGTAGATGAGACTAAAGCGAACACTTTGTCAACATAAACATGGATGAAGACATGAAACAGAAAAAGGAATCGTAATACATACATGTGGTCAAACGTTTATCATCTAATCCAGCAATGTCCCCAGGGTTGTCATCATTGTCTTTCGTCGTACTAACTGGGATTCTTGGATGACTAGACGTTACTGTCAATAGAGGCGCAGTTGATGTCCCCGTTCGCGTTTCCCCAATGTTACTGCTGAAATTGTCCGTTCCGACTTCCGATGATTCTGTCGCTGCATCTGTAGAGGCTTGTAACGGCATGTGCGTCGTACGAGCGTTGTTTGTGTTCAACAGCTGTTCAGAAATCAGGCCTGGGTGATCAGTAACTGGATCACTAGCTTTATTTGTCGTAGCAACTGTTGTGAATACGCTGTCAAGTGACGGCATAACACTTGAGCTTCTGCCAGCATTCCCTGTGTCGTCAAAATGTCTTGGCGACTTGTTGGTTCCCGAGGAAGATTCAGAATGAGAGGGGAGTGTGATGGTTTGTCTTTCAGTTTGATTCTCCTTAGGTGTTTGAGATGAAGTTGATTTGATATCCATGACGTTTCCAGGATTTCCAGGCGTAAGCATGCCTACCTCATCTTGGGAAGGAGACAACGTGGTGGTTTTCAATTCCTGTGAACTTGAACCATGTCCAACAAAAGATTGTTTATCACTGTCTGGGCTGAAAACTGTTCCTGTAAACGAAAACGTCATAATTAATAAAGTGTATAAATGAAAGTGAATAAACGAAAGAAATGTATAATTGTTAACTGTAAAAGCACAAATATGCTGGGTTTGACTTTAAAGACAGGCACCAGGATAATATATAGGTAGATATACACCCTTAAGGTTAAGTATGCACATGCGCACATGTGCCGCATACAAATGACTGAGATGTCGCGAGGACCATTTTGAAATCATGTGAACATATCTACCAATATATAAGCTCGCTGTAATCCTAGTAAGCTATGCTATGTTATGCTAGATTTTGGAATGAAAAATGAGACTGGAAGACTGATATAGAAAACTCTAGTAAGTCCGCAATGTCATCACATAATTATGGCGGCAAATTGCAGAAATTTCAAAAATTGCAACATGTATTTCATGATTTGTTGGCCATATCATGCATAAGATTATTTCCCATTATACCCCATCTTACTATATGCTAGACAGTATAGTAATTGATAGACATATCATAATAGTATAGAACAAATAGCATCGTCTTTCCTTTGAAATCTTACTACAATACAAATGATCTAAGTTGTGGATCTTGATGTGCCATCCATGGACATTCAAATACATTCATACAAATGCCTCTCTAAAAATCTGACAGTTTTAGCCATTTAATTTTAGAAAGGTTAATGCCCTGTTTTCGTTTTGTGCATTAAGCAATGCATGATGGTACTTTGTTTTGGTATGCATTGAACTGATCAATCAAAAAATAAATTTGGTAGAATCGGAATAGCCATAATTTACTCTCTCAGCTTCAAGGCAATGGTGTTCATGGGGTGAAATGACAGAAGTTACTGTATATCGCCGCCAACGGCCAAAAATCCTATTTCGCCAAAATACTAAGTAAAGTATAAATGAGTAGAATTTTCAGTACTTGGTTGGCTCACCTAAAAATATTGTCCGAGTACTATCTCATACCCTCAAAGCGGCATGACATTATAAAATTATAGGAAAGACAAATGTGTTATTTGATTTTCTTACCTTTTGCAAACAAAGTAATGGCAATGGAGGCACACACAGCTACAAAAAGAAGGGCTATCACCAATATCACATACTTCCTGTTGACCGCACTACGGTGTACACAAACTTTCTTTTGATTAAAAGTTCCCTTTCCTGACCTCATGTGGGCAAACGTGCGGGTCTTGATCTTCCCTTTGGGCGTTTCATATTGGTATATCGGGTCTGTAGAATGGGCTGACGTATTGGAGTTACCGCTGATAATTGAGATGTTGGAACCTTGAGAAATAGCGTCCGCTTCTGGTTCATGCAGCTCCAGATGGTGTTCCTGGACAAATGACATGGCATCATGATTCTAATGTATTGTTTTCAGTCACGTTACTGTCATTTATGATTGACTGTGTATTTAATTACAAGAACTATTTATCTAGGTTATGATTGACTGAAATGACAACAGTCACTTAGATATATTAGCTAAGATCAATATAGATCACAAAGGTGAGTCATCTAAAAAGGACGAACCACAGGGGCACGTTAATTATTGCTTAGATTGATGTTTTCCTAATGGAAAATATCATACGAAATACGAATGTTGCTACTGCAAATGTATGAATATACGCTCTATATGCTAAAAGATAACTTCTTTCCATAAAGATAGAGGAAATATATTCAAGTCAAAACGTTGTTATATTTTAATAGGAAACAACAATCTAAGAAATAATACGCGCCCCTATGGGATAAACAAGGTTACTTGTTCTGTCGTATTAGTTGAGAGATCATGAATATACAATTTACGACAATGAGTACTTTCAGGTGATACAAATATCAGGATGTACACTCAAATTTAAATATTGAATTCATTACTGTGAAGTCTGTGTGTTTACTAAACTCTTTTCTTTATTCGGCAATAACTTTGATTTTACCTTTAAATATATTGTAGGCAATGAAAGAAATGTTCAATCTTTAATATGATATTTCAATAAAATATGAGAGAAAACTGCGGAGAATTTAGAGAACAGGAAGGGAGATTTCAGTTCAGTTGGACTTTAGATTTCTGTTAGAGAGGGATAGAGCTGTACGAGGTGACTAGAAGTCAGACAAATTTCAGTTGAGCTTTAGAAGAAGAAAAGAGCGTATTTTGATCTCAGTGGTAATTCAGAGAAAAAAAGAACTGATTAAGATTATCACTCCTGAACTCTTCTCGAGAAGTAACTTTCACTAAACTTAAATATAAGAGTCTTTCGAGTTCTTTTCCTGGTAACCGTACGATAGATACCGTCTACTGCACTGTATCAGTGCGGACTCAGCGACTGATATTGGACGTAACTACACACTGCAGCTGTTTGTAGGTGAGTCCATTGATAGGCAACAAAACGAGGCGTGGTATAGTTTTATTAAAAATTGTTCTGTCTCAACTGTATTTTCTTTGACAATTACTTAGCAATTCTAGCTTTAAATTTCGAATAATTTGGTAGAAACGTCTGATTGATAATTATTACTACACACTATTATCATACAATGTTTTGTTGTTATTTTGACAAGTTAATTAATTTGTTTTAATTATGCAATTTCTTCAGAATGCATGCTTCGAATTTCGTACAATTTTGTACCGACATCATTGATAACAAAGAGCATGTCCTATAAAGCTTCCTGATGTCTCTTGTCATTTTAATGAGTCACTTACACATATAATTAATGAAATTTACCAATTTATGGTAGCTCAAAATTTCACATTCTGGTTGTTCGTGCCTTTTTGTTACAAGGTCGTCTGTCGATGTCCGATGACTTGGAGCGGAACGACGTCAGTGTCGTATTTCGCCATCGTTTAAGTAAAGGAGTGCATAATGGCAGTGTACATGAACTGACAAAATGGCGGTGCACCTACTCCTAGAGTAACACTTATTTAGTATGTTGTTTAGGGTCAAGCTGCTTCCAGATCGTGGTTTACCTAATAAACTTATCGTAAACAAATTGACTTTTTTCCTAATGCCCATACTATCAACGAATTTCTTCCATCGTTCCCTTTTCTAAAGGTTTGTCTAATAGCTTTAAAATGAAAGTTTTATTGCGTATGCTGATGACGTAGTCTAAGGTATGTCACCTTCTTTGACCCCTTCCATAGATGCCACGGTTATTTAATCACTGCACGTATGCAGCAGATAAATACATTATAGAGTATGACAAGAATTGGCCTTATAATGGGAGAATCTTCCGGCAGATTGTTCAACCGGCACCGCGCCCAAAGAGGCGGTCGAGACCCAATGTATTTTGGTTTTTGTTCCGCTTATAATGATCAAGTATAAATCACGCCTTACAAACTGACTGAATAGTGTGGCCATAGGAGCATGTATGTACTCCATCAACGTAGCCTACGAATATATACCAAACTGCACAAACAGTAGGGATATTATAGTGTGAACTGAGGAAATATTGAACCCTTTGAAACTTTAGAACAATCAAACACTTAAGTAAGTAAAAATAACTTATTCGTCAACTAAACACTGTTCAGTAATGACCACGTGCCTGGTGTCATTTATATCATTATCATCATCGACAAAGCCTTGGGTCAAAGGTTACAGCAGTGAATGTAGCATGCCACAATTGAGATCAATAGCTCCTTTCAGTATTGTATATTTCAGTATTTGGCTAGATCTTCGACAAAAAATAAGTATTTATTCAGCCTAATATGAGGCCCATTAAAAAATAGTATGTTCCGAAAATCCGACCGACCCTAGTTTATGCCCCCGACGCTAAACCTTTTTTGCATGCGAAAAGGTAAAATGGTAACAATTTACTTCTATTTCCATGTACAAGTACACCTTCATATCATGTGAGCCTTTGCGTCATGTTTGGTCACTTAAAAAAAACGTATTCCAGAGAGGAACCAGGTCTTCTTATTAGAATATAGCCGCACAGTCTGCATAACATGTTCGTCCTTTTAAGACTCATCAACCTATTACAACAGTATTGTGGCTGACGAGTATCTTATCTTGAAAATTTAAAGTAAGGCCAAAAAACATTGTGTGGTTCCGATTACGCTCAATTTTAGAATAGGTGGGGTAGGTAGATTTTTTATTTTATTGTATTGTATTTCTTTCATGTGTGAGTTCAGGCAGTTATGTTTTCACTTGTTTTCTATATGGTCTCTGTGTTATTGGTTTCTTCTCGTCAGATGTACAGCCATTACAGATTGTAAGAGATTTTTTTTATACAGTACATGTATTGTCTTTTTAAGTTGATGTCAGTTTCTACATCCAATATTTCTGGCGTGGCTTCACTGACAATTTTCGCAATTTTATTTTTTTTTCTCGAATATGTGAAAAAAAGTTTGGGGGTTGGGTAACCGGAACGAAACAGTCAAATAAAATTCCTACCGATCTACCCTATTTTCTGAAATCATGTTATCGAAAACAAACTTTTTTTTTTATTTTGCCAAACCCCGATCTTCATCCTTTCCTCCCTCAAACATCATGCTACGACGTGGGTTTGCTCATTAAGCCGAGAGCTTATCCTCTGCTTTGGATCACGAGACGTGTATATATGATATATTATCGGTCCATCCACCCGTGGGTGTATATGAATCAACAGGTGTTTACTTACAACTCATCAGGTCTCGCCAACTCGTACGCTTGTACCTTATAACCCCAACAGTCCCTCGTATTAGAGGACTGTGTTAGGTTAAGTTCACCACAGACAAGATATGAAGTAAGATACATTGCAAAATAACTGATGATGTGGTGTTAGACTTACCAGATATCGTTTGTTTTCCATCTTGTAACTTTGTCATTACCATGGACTTATATGAAGAAAAATGATTGAACCTTTCCCTGAGTACGGGGAATACTGTACGTCTAGTCTGTGGACACACCAGGAAATAGTCTTAAATATTACACACTTTCACCTTTCACCCTGTCATGGTCTATTTATCGCATTCAATTCATTCATTGTGTATGGCTAGCCACCACTAGAGGCTATAAGTGACACACACTGAGTTTATAAGCTTTTTAATTATAAGAAAAAATATTTACTGCATAAAGCCTCAATTCAACTAATTATAATATAATATAATGTGAATGTCCATACAGGCCTTCTATGACATTACAATTGTCTTTTGGCAACACAGGGAAGGGTAGACTCTCTGACAGCCCTCACTACCTTCACTAAATTTCTATTTTTTCATTTACTTTAACCCAATAGCTAGTGCACCCTTACTGAAGGTAACAGAATGATAACACTACTCTGTAATATAACATTGGTCACTAAACTGGTCATATTTCATATTGTGGCATGTCATGGTGGAATCATAGATGTAGGAGAGAGCTCACCAATGTCTAGGTGGAATCAAACTTCAGGTACAACAATACATCATGATATATATATTTTTTATTACACATTGAAATTTACAGACACAGTAAAATTGATGCTCCTTACAATACTTTAAATTTTCTACAGATATTTCATAAAATTGTTTTCATGTGATAAAACCATGTTGTAATTTGTGAGTGGAACAAAGTTGAACGTTTGATATGTACAAATTGCAGTTTGACTACAGTTTGACCAAATGACACTAAATTTCCTCAATAAACAACACTTTTCACTCAGATATGCACTTGTAGGGTCGCCATATAGTGACATTGGGATTTTACTAAACCTGCCATAGAGGGCATCATTTAAAAAATCATTTTGCTGGATTGATGACTTGTCGGGTGAGAAACATAAAATTAAGTATGGCCATCCTAAAGGAGATGAGCAAAATAGCACAATAACACTTAACGTAAACCAATATCAATATTAGTAATTTTACATAAAAATCAATAATATCCAACCAGTTGTTACTGGACAATGAAGCTATTTTTTTCTCTCATAAATTTACTTCTTATTTTCGGCTTCATTGTGTTGTTATAGAAATGTATGCATTTAGGCATGTATGATTACCTACTGAATAAATCTTATCAGTATCCCATATCTGTGCAATTTGTTGACAAACGATTAGGTTTGTACTGTTGATACATGCATTTCAAGTCAGTGCATATAATACCGGTACTACTGCAGAAACCAGTCTTTTGACTTACAAAGATATACTGAAACTAAAACTATTGTTGTTCAATGTGGTAGATTACACAAGTGTGTGATAACATAGCCTGAGAGATCTAGGCACTGCTTCCATTTATGTAATGCACTCCCCTGGGGTAACAAGTGGTTACATGAGCTGGCCCTTTCAGACTAGTGATATCTGAGCCTTTGACAAGTACGGCCATAATCAACCTGTAATCAAGATATTGTGAAACTAGATATTTCACTATATGTACATTATTTGGAGACTTTCAGTGTTTTACACTGCTGTAAACCTGAACATTTTGGCTAAAGACTTATATTCACCAATTTTGCTGGAAAAGAAAACCACAAAAATGAATAGTGACTAAAATGCCTTCTTGTACATAAACTCAATGTATCAGTCTGGTGATTAGTAAAAATTAGTCTTTGAGAACTAGCTGAAGACTGAAAAATCGCAAAATTTTCTATGTACATTGCAACAGCATGGATGTCATCTGGAAGTGCTAAAGATGTAAAATGTAAGATCATGGAAGTCATCAGAAATGCCACCCTACTATGAGTACAATTAAATTAATGTCTATTCAATAGCCTATATGTTGCAACCTGCGACCTGATTCACTAATCACAGTCCCACCATCATAGAGGGACTGTGACCTGATGCACTGATTACAGTCCAGCTATCATAGAGGGACTGCAACCTGATTCACGAATCACAGTCCCACTATCATAGAGGGACTGTGACCTGATGCACTGATTACATTCCAGCTATCATAGAGGGACTGCAACCTGATTCACGAATCACAGTCCCACTATCATAGAGGGACTGTGATCTGATGCACTGATCACAATCCAGCTATCATAGAGGGACTGAGATCTGATGCACTGATTACAGTCTAGCTATCATAGAGGGACTGTGATCTGATGCACTGATCACAATCCAGCTATCATAGAGGGACTGAGATCTGATGCACTGATTACAATCCAGCTATCATAGAGGGACTGTGATCTGATGCACTGATTACAGTCCAGCTATCATAGAGGGACTGTGATCTGATGCCCTGATTACAGTCCAGCTATCATAGAGGGACTGAGATCTGATGCACTGATTACAATCCAGCTATCATAGAGGGACTGTGATCTGATGCACTGATTACAATCCAGCTATCATAGAGGGACTGTGATCTGATGCACTGATTACAATCCAGCTATCATAGAGGGACTGTGATCTGATGCACTGATTACAGTCCAGCTATCATAGAGGGACTGAGATCTGATGCACTGATTACAATCCAGCTATCATAGAGGGACTGTGATCTGATGCACTGATTACAATCCAGCTATCATAGAGGGACTGAGATCTGATGCACTGATTACAATCCAGCTATCATAGAGGGACTGTGATCTGATGCACTGATTACAGTCCAGCTATCATAGAGGGACTGAGATCTGATGCACTGATTACAATCCAGCTATCATAGAGGGACTGTGATCTGATGCACTGATTACAATCCAGCTATCATAGAGGGACTGAGATCTGATGCACTGATTACAATCCAGCTATCATAGAGGGACTGTGATCTGATGCACTGATTACAGTCCAGCTATCATAGAGGGACTGAGATCTGATGCACTGATTACAATCCAGCTATCATAGAGGGACTGTGATCTGATGCACTGATTACAGTCGCAGCTATCATAGAGGGACTGTGATCTGATGCACTGATTACAGTCGCAGCTATCATAGAGGGACTGAGACCTGATGCACTGATTACAGTCTAGCTATCATAGAGGGACTGAGACCTGATTCACTGATTACAGTCCAGTTATCATAGAGGGACTGTGACCTGATGTACTGATTACAGTCCAGTTATCATAGAGGGACTGTGACCTGATGCCCTGATTACAGTCCAGCTATCATAGAGGGACTGAGATCTGATGCACTGATTACAGTCTAGCTATCATAGAGGGACTGTGATCTGATGCCCTGATTACAGTCTAGCTATCATAGAGGGACTGTGATCTGATTCACTGATTACAGTCGCAGCTATCATAGAGGGACTGTGATCTGATGCACTGATTACAGTCTAGCTATCATAGAGGGACTGTGATCTGATGCACTGATTACAGTCTAGCTATCATAGAGGGACTGTGATCTGATGCACTGATTACAGTCTAGCTATCATAGAGGGACTGTGATCTGATGCCCTGATTACAGTCCAGCTATCATAGAGGGACTGTGATCTGATGCCCTGATTACAGTCCAGCTATCATAGAGGGACTGTGATCTGATGCCCTGATTACAGTCTAGCTATCATAGAGGGACTGTGATCTGATGCCCTGATTACAGTCCAGCTATCATAGAGGGACTGAGATCTGATGCCCTGATTACAGTCCAGCTATCATAGAGGGACTGTGATCTGATTCACTGATTACAGTCTAGCTATCATAGAGGGACTGAGATCTGATGCCCTGATTACAGTTCAGCTATCATAGAGGGACTGAGATCTGATGCACTGATTACATTCCAGCTATCATAGAGGGACTGAGATCTGATGCACTGATTACAGTCCAGCTATCATAGAGGGACTGAGATCTGATTCACTGATTACAGTCCAGCTATCATAGAGGGACTGAGATCTGATGCCCTGATTACAGTCTAGCTATCATAGAGGGACTGAGATCTGATGCCCTGATTACAGTCCAGCTATCATAGAGGGACTGTGATCTGATGCACTGATTACAGTCCAGCTATCATAGAGGGACTGTGATCTGATGCCCTGATTACAGTCCAGCTATCATAGAGGGACTGTGATCTGATGCACTGATTACAGTCTAGCTATCATAGAGGGACTGTGATCTGATGCCCTGATTACAGTCTAGCTATCATAGAGGGACTGTGATCTGATGCACTTATTACAGTCTAGCTATCATAGAGGGACTGTGATCTGATGCCCTGATTACAGTCTAGCTATCATAGAGGGACTGTGATCTGATGCACTGATTACAGTCTAGCTATCATAGAGGGACTGTGATCTGATGCACTGATTACAGTCCAGCTATCATAGAGGGACTGTGATCTGAAGCCCTGATTACAGTCTAGCTATCATAGAGGGACTGTGATCTGATGCCCTGATTACAGTCTAGCTATCATAGAGGGACTGTGATCTGAAGCCCTGATTACAGTCCAGCTATTATAGAGGGACTGTGACCTGATGCACTGATTACAGTCTAGCTATCATAGAGGGACTGTGATCTGATGCCCTGATTACAGTCCAGCTATCATAGAGGGACTGTGATCTGATGCACTGATTACAGTCCAGCTATCATAGAGGGACTGAGATCTGATGCCCTGATTACAGTCCAGCTATCATAGAGGGACTGTGATCTGATGCACTGATTACAGTCCAGCTATCATAGAGGGACTGTGATCTGATTCACTGATTACAGTCTAGCTATCATAGAGGGACTGCGACCTGATTCACTGATTACAGTCCCACCATCATAGAGGGACTGTGATCTGATGCCCTGATTACAGTCCAGCTATCATAGAGGGACTGTGATCTGATGCACTGATTACAGTCCAGCTATCATAGAGGGACTGCGACCTGATTCACTGATTACAGTCCCACCATCATAGAGGGACTGTGATCTGATGCCCTGATTACAGTCCAGCTATCATAGAGGGACTGTGATCTGATGCACTGATTACAGTCCAGCTATCATAGAGGGACTGTGATCTGATGCCCTGATTACAGTCTAGCTATCATAGAGGGACTGTGATCTGATGCCCTGATTACAGTCTAGCTATCATAGAGGGACTGAGATCTGATGCCCTGATTACAGTCCAGCTATCATAGAGGGACTGTGATCTGATGCCCTGATTACAGTCTAGCTATCATAGAGGGACTGAGATCTGATGCCCTGATTACAGTCCAGCTATCATAGAGGGACTGTGATCTGATGCCCTGATTACAGTCTAGCTATCATAGAGGGACTGAGATCTGATGCACTGATTACAGTCTAGCTATCATAGAGGGACTGAGATCTGATGCACTGATTACAGTCTAGCTATCATAGAGGGACTGTGATCTGATGCCCTGATTACAGTCTAGCTATCATAGAGGGACTGAGATCTGATGCCCTGATTACATTCCAGCTTTCATAGAGGGACTGCAACCTAATTAGAGGATTACACTATTTTCAGTACAGTGTATTTTCCAAGGGCAAAAATTAACAAAAATAGCAGAAAGTCACAGGTACTAGTTTTTGTATTCTAAACTATGCAAAAAAATGTCAGTTAGTAATTTATAGAAGAAAGTTAAAATAGTGAATTTGAACACAGAGCATTGTTAGTGCTCTTACAGTATTTGGCAGGTTGTACTATGTTGGCCTTAGTGACAATGGTTACACCTTGTCATAAACTGTCATCAGTCCACTTCCATTGGTCATTAATACATTAGCTGTTAGGAATGTAAATTAAAAAGTAATTATACAAGTACAATTAAAAGTATACAGATTCTTCAATAGAGGTAGTTCATATATAAAAATATTGAAAATAATGTCATGGGACAAGAAAAACATTAAAAATATACCGTTCAACTAAATATCACATGTTCAAATGAAATTCACTTTTCTATGAAAACCAGTAGGTACATGTGTAAGAAGAAAATTACTGTGCTTGTGGTCAAATAGATATACAATATCGAGCATTGTAGGGGTTACAGTGTGGCCCTAAATCATAAAATATATTTTATTCCATCACGGTTTCTCAATCTGGGAATGTCACCCACCATTTTGATACATACTAACAAGGTTTTGACATGTAATTTCTCAGTTTACAAGAAATTATATGCAGTTTGTTTTCATGTTCATCGTGCACACAGCAATTAATTAATACATAGACACTGAAGACTAAACCTAGATGTTAAAAAACAAACATCTTCATTTATGGATTTTTGTTACATCATTTTTCAACCAACTCCAAACCATTTCTGCTACCTCCACACTGGATTCCAGACAGAATGCGTGGTCAAATCCCTTTTCACAAAGCCGTATATCTCCATGGGGAAAGTTTAATTTCATTTTATGATGATAACTGACGGGACACCAGTGGTCTGAAGCACCATAGTAGAACAAAAGCTTATGTAAATGGTTGCGTATAGTCTCCAGGTCTGGTGAGACAACTTCTCTCATTTCACATGCTGCCATGTAGGTTTGATTGGATACACAGAATGGGTTGAACAGATTCATAGCAGCATTGTAGGTACAGGAAGCAACCTAATAGAGAAGAAGTGGGAAGGCTTGACTCAGTAACTTCTCAATCTACTTTAAAACAACTACAATTGTAGACATGAGACCATGAACAAATGGAACCTGTTACAAACAGGGACAGCAAACAAATGAATTGGATTAATAACACTTGGCACAGCATGTTGGAACAGCAGAGACTTGTATTACACACCATGGTTTGATAAGAACAGTTTTATCGTCTCTTTACATGTATATGAAAGCCCAGGGGAACTGGACATTTGTTTGTGAAGAACTATGTAAAGTGGCCATCAAACTGTTCTTATCAAATTTAATACACGTTTCTGTACTTCAAACATGATGTGCCAAGTGTTATTAATCAAATTCAGTTGTTTACTTTCCCTGTTTGTCACAGGTTCTGTTCATTCACGGTCTCATGTCGGCAGTTGTACATGGAAAACACAGGACTGGAAGGTTTGTCACCATTTGCATTGCTGGATGTAGAGAGTATGGTGCAATATTACAATTACATCACATTGAATTTTGGGTCCACACCTAAAAATCACATTCCAAATGAATCATAATTTCAAATTATTGCAATACTTGTAGTGAAAATAAACCTATAATTGACATGTACAAGTCTAATTACTGGTATTTTAACAATTTTCAGTGAATATATTGTAGGTTATCTGATTGAAAAAATATATTCTAGTTACAGCTACTGGTAGTACAGCTTTAAATCCTTAATTGCATGGATTTGTACTCCTTCTAATGTGGATTGAGTTTTCTATACCTAATGAATGCTACATTGCATTATAATTGGCACTAAATGACACTCAGCTGTGCTATGATGTATAAAAGAAACAATGACATATTATTTTTGTTATCTTCAATAGAGCCCTTGATGTTGTAAAATTATTCAAGATAACTTTTATTGAAAAGTTTATGGTTTGTAGAGAAACGCTATAGATCAGATTACCAGAAAAAATGTCACCTTTTCTAAGTCTACTACATACTCATACTTCTGACTGCTAATACCCTGAAGTGGCACATGCTGAGTTTATATTTAAGTTTTTTTAACTGGTCCTGGGGTGGTTCACAACACAGCAATTATTGAAATGATTTAAACAGTAAAATATTAATGACAATGCATTCTTTTATTTGCATTGTAAAACAATCTATCTTCTGATACTGTTGGCTTACATAATGGATTGCCTCATATATTGAGAATAATATGGATACATGTATTAGGCCTAAATACCAGGTTTAAGAGTTACCAATGTCAAGAGATAGTTAAATATGCTTCAGTATTAAGTAGATGTACATCATGGACCTTTTTCAAATGATGCAGAAGTTACTCAAAAAAACATATAAACTCAACTTATACTTCAATTACACCTCTGTTCCTTACCTTACGTCCTTTGAAATACCACTGTATAAGACTCCATTGTACATGTGGTGAGAGGTAGGATGCTAATATAACAGGCAGTAAAACAAGCCAGCGTAAGTAAACTACTGTAGTACCCATCCATAGTCCTTTAGGAGATTCCCACATTCCCTCTATTGTTGGATATAGCAGGATACACTTCAAAACATTTATTTGTGGCATTCTCTTTAAGATTTCTAGGATGAAGTAGCAACCTACAGAGAAATAAATAGATAATTTATTAAAGTAGCCATACGGATGACAAATTGATATTTATTTTGTTTAAGACAACTCTTCTATGTTTTCCTGCTTGAAAAAAAAATGTGAAACACCATCGACCACATTTGTGGTTGTAACTCAATAAATTACAAAATGCTTAAAAACTAATGTATAAAAATTCAAAGTAAAATAAAACAAAATTTCAATCTACCTACCCTATTCTCTGAAGCCATGTTATCGGAAACAAACACTTTTTTTTTATTTTGCCTAAACAAGCAAATACAGAATACTGACACTTACCTATAGAATGACCTATGAGAACAAGTTTGGTTTTAGGTGGTACATACTTCTTGATAAATTCTACCTTATGCTGGATATTACCTTCCAAATTATATTTCTCATCATTACCAGAACCTACAATAAGAAGAATTCATATAAAATTATCAAAACTAAACTGTTTTTATCATAATTTAACTTCTTTTGTCTCCGGATTTAACCACACATGACTTTTTTGGGATGAGATGTGATTATGAAATTTAAAAGACTAAAGTTGCATGATGTAACCATCTTATTAATATCTGATCACAGAGATGGCACAATTTGATTTATCTACATACTTCATGTTTTCAGTGTTTGCCTTTTTCATTATTGTACTCTTTGCTTATCTGTTGGGTGACCAGTAAGGAAGAAGGCAATCAAAAGATGGATAAATGAAAGAAAACAGAAAAGAACAAACACAGTATAGTAGTATTGAATTGAACTTTTGTTCGAAACACAAACTTGAAAATTGTTCCTTAAATTCTCGACTGCACTCTACAGGCATTGTCATCAGATTGACCCACTATTCAGCACAAGTGACCTATGAGCCTAATATTATAATAAGGGGTCATAGGTGCCTACAAGTTTGTATTACTCTCCATCTCTGCTCAACGATGGTTTAATTGCCATGATGTAGATGGCTTCCTTCATTCCTCATTCAAAGTGCCTAGTTTCAGTGCCTAGGATTTTAACTTTGTTTATGTCAATGGAATGTCCTGGTGATTCGATGTGGATACAAACTTTCAGGTACCTATGACCCCTTATTAGGCTCATGTGTCCTTAGGTCACGTGTGCTGAATAGTGGGTCAATCCATTGACAATGACTGAAGTATGCACTCATAAATTTCAGATAGACTATTCAAGTTTGTGTTTGGAACTAAAGTTCAATTCAATACTAGGGTTTACCAACACAGATGAATTTCCATTTGAAAACAAACATGTAAATGTGAAATGCAATGAATAAAGCAGATGAATAAAGCAAACCATGGATTCTCCTTGATCAGATTTTAATCAGATTATAAGACAGTAAGAGAGCTCAAATATTACTCGCCCAAATCAAACTGATGTATTAACAACTTGTTTTGTCATGTAACACAGAGATGCTTGCCAATTGATAATTGTCCAGCTAAAAATATGATCAACTTACTGAAATTCCAGTGTACTTTCTTCATGTCTGGTGTAATTTCATGGCCAGCATGTGAAATAGCCCAGATAGGTACAGATCGACCACTTGCATCATATAGTGTCTCCATAAATAATTCATAAAATCCTACCACACCAGGATTTCCTATAAGATCAAAATATAAACATTAATTTAAAGCTATAAGCCTATAGTTAGAACACTAAATACAAATATTCATAAAGGCACATCTTTGCTTGTCATTTACTATCAACCTATATTACAAGCAAGTATTCCTGCTAAAATATAAACATACATAGTAACCAGAGCGTGGAGGATTTTAATTTTAAAAGTAATTTGGTTAGAGAAAAGCCTTCTTTCACCTAAAAAGATTGAGATCTAATCAAAAAATTCATGACTCACCAAATGGCAGTGCCATACCTACAGTGTGTGTATGTGTCTGTGTGTGTTTGTGTGTGTCTATCAATGTCTGTCTGTGTGTCTATGTGTGTGTGTGTGTGTGTGTGTGTGTGTGTGTGAGGGAAAGGGTGGGAGGGGAGGGGAAGATGGGGATGTGTGAAGGGCTGGATGTATAGAAGTGAATGTGAATAGCAATCTAGAAACAGCCATATGCTAGGAATTAGCAGATTTCGCAACCAAATTCTGAAGTACCGCCCCATCCAGTTATAGAATAGGTCTTACCATCTTTCAAGAAAGTTATGTTGCAGGAGAGAAAACTAGTATGACATGGAGATATACAACTAAAGATGAAAACAGCTATTCAAGGATCAATACCTGGTATAAGAAGTGCTAGTACATCATGATCTTTACAGTGTGCACTTGGTGAGGTCTCTATTTTATATAAACTCTCCTTTCTCTCACAGTCATATTTCAAAACATGTGTATTGACACCATTCACCATTAGATACTCGGAGTAACATGGGGTATCTTCAGTGTATGCCATTCTGGGATACCAATAGCCAAGGTTGGTGGTCACTGGAATGCCTGAAAATAAAGTCAGCAACGTTTAAAATGCACTGGTGGCATTTTAAACGTGTAAAACCTTGAAAACAGCTTATTTGCCCATAGTTACCATCAATCTCATTCAAACATGACAAAGCAGGTGTCAGAGTCTAGAATAGACTTTCTGATTAAAAGACTGCCACGTGTTATCAAAATGTATATATTTCAGGCCTATATATTTATAATAAACACATGATAAAACCAACTCCATACTAGAATAATGAATGCTTTAAATGCATCTATATTGGACCGTAGTATTATTAACAAGAAATCTCTGCCTGAAAAAAAAAATCGGAATAGTGTGACTAATCAGAACTGTTCTTGCATTTTAAAGCCTTGAAATTAGCTTGCCTTATTTGCCTAGGTACAATCATTTTCAGTAAACATGATCATACTTGTAACAGATTGTATGAGAGTAATCTAGGCTAGCTAATTCTACCGTACTGGCGACTTTTGGCCTTTTCTTTTTTTACTTTTTTTTATTTTATTTTATTTGGGGGGGGGGGGGCGGCAAACCATGGTAGAAAAAGTGAAAAGAAAAATGTTAAAGACACAAAATAAAATTTTAAAAAAATAAAAGATAAAAATTATTGCAAACAAAAACAAGGCAATAGACTAGTTATTGCAGCTAGCTGCAAATGCTACGACATGTACTGCAATGTATCTGGTGAATTTCTAATTTTTTAAATGATCGCACATTTTTGCAAGCTATACAGCGGCTGGGTGACATTTGAAGACTTACTACATCACTGTAAATCCTGTCGTACCAACATATTTTTCGAGAAATCTACGTAATTACATACCTTGATGTTCTGATGTTCGTCCTGCCTGTACTACTGTATGCCGTCTGCTCGTCACTAAGTTGACCTTTGAACTTATGACTTTTGCATACGCGAGAGCCCCCAACGACAAGAGTCTGTGAATTGAAGCTCTGTATGTAGCCGATACGCTCCATTGAACGTCCAAGAACACATCTCCATGTTTCCGTAACGGATTAACATAGATGTTTCGGAGGGCATATATCCAGAACTAATACTAGTAGGACTTAGCTTTGGAAATATGCGCTCTGACGTTTCCGCGACACGTCAATCCTCTCTGATGTGACAGAGGGAATACTGTGATCATATCATACAATACTTTCGTTGAAGAATTTTCAAGAATTAATTTACAAAACCTCAGTAAAGGCCCTTCACACCGGAGACATTCAGTTTACATCTGGTTCATTATTTCATGAGATTTAATAACTCACAAAATAATTTATATGTTATGACAGGACTAAAGTAAAGGAGTGCTATCTGGTGTTATTTTAACATGTTAAGGTGATAGCAATACCTTTCCTGATCACAATTGAAATTTTAATTCAGCAAACTAAGACCGAGAATTTGAAAATTCCGCAAAGTATGTTGTTGCATGCGATATTATTAAAAATTATTTTATCATTATTTTTTATATATTTATTTAATTATTTAACACAAAACCAGTTCTGGAAGTTGTTTTAAGGTTCTCATACAAAATAGACTGAAATGATGAAGACAACTAGTACTACTACTAAATACAAAATAAAACATATTGACAATTTCTGAGGATCCATTCGAAGCAATCTGATTAAAATCTGATGTTAGATAGGCTGGTTTTCCTGTATTTACCTTTATTCCATCGTTATTGCGTCTTTTACGTGAGTTTTTTTTTTCCTGGACGAACGCCTTTCCAACGTCCAGGAAAAAAAAAACTCACGTAAAAGACGCAATAACGATGGAATAAAGGTAAATACAGGAAAACCAGCCTATCTAACATCAGATTTTAATCAGATTGCATTCGAAGGTACTTAGGCCAGCATTCTTAGTAAAAATTTGATTCGATGGTAGTGTTTCGGTTTGTTTCGGCTTTTGTCAACAGTTAGTGTAAACCTTTGACAAGAAAGTTTAGGTGCCGCACAAACACATGTACCTGGGAATTTGACATTGACATTGACGGTTCCCAGTGTTACTGTGCTTGTGTTAAATAGCTCATACCCTGGAAACTAATTTATTTCTGTCTTGAGTTGGTCAGCAATTTTTTTCCTGAAAATCCTCCAGCTGCCCCCCCCCCCCCCGAAATCAAATTGTGTACCCTTAATAAAGAGCCTCACTGAAATCACACCACATTCTACTAGTGATGTTGTAGAAGTCTCAGCATGCTCAGCACCACTCTGGGATTCTGGATCTTCTCAACCAGCGTCACGACTCACGGTGACATTTGACCTCCGTCGCACCTTCCATATGCTCAAAGTTGATTAATATAATACTAAAACAAAATTGTATTTATATTATTTGATTTATCTCAAAGTTAAAAAAATGGGATTTATATGTTTCTGTAAGAACTTTCACAAAAAGTTTTGATTATCTCCGTAAACAGAGATTACTGGAGAAATATTCACAAACAACCACACAAGATGTCAAAGGTCAATTAATTGCATAAGCACGTTCACGTTGTCCTTCACGTTACAAAACGTGTCAATATAAATGCTGTTTTGTAAGAATTGCCAACAAAAGCCTGCGACGTAAACATCGTCCAGCCTAACGACACTGTTCATCAAGGGGTAAAATAATCCAACGAGTCAATGTGATGTCTACCTTGTCTGCGGGCGTACGCTATCTGGCGATCTCAACGTTTCGAAATGTTTCAAGCCGGTCAACATGTAAAGTTAACAGTGTCATCAACATTAGAGAAAAGGTTCGTTGATTCTGTTATTTTTGCTTGCAGGTCACTGAGGTGGCTTATAGAGAGACTCGATTACGAGAATGGGGGACTTCAGTCAGAATAAAGTCATGTAGTGTAATACACTGCCTACGAGCAGAAATTCAATTTACACAGGTTACTAAAATTGTCAAATATAACGTCTATGATCTATGTATGTTTCTGAGACTCAGTGAGAGTATATGTACAGCAAACATCTAATATACTATATGGTTGTTTACATCTCTTAACAGCTGGTCTATCTCTATCCCACATCCTGGCTCTCCACGTCATGTACCTGTATGCTATCAAACACATCAACTTCACAGATAAACTTAGTCAGAAGGATTTCAGCATCATCATACTTGCAGGTAAGCAAAGTCACACTCATAATTGTTATTATGAATATTATTAAAACTTTATTACAGACGCATAGTCCAGAGAAGAACAAAAACACACCACAAACATCAAAATACAAATAGCAACATATTTACAAAGGGTATTTTGTAAGAAAAAACAAATGTAATGAACTTAAAAATGCGTAAAATCTAACAAACATAAAAACACAATTTCTACTGGTATCCCAACCTTCAGGCCTGGGCATCTATCTTAGGTACATGGAGATTGAATTTGCATGATTTGAACTGATGACATCGGGAAGTTGTACAGTCCCAAAGTGATGAGTAAATGTAGGGTAGGATTGTATCCCAACAAACTGAAGTCCATTGACTTGGCTAGTTAGCTGGACAGTGTCATTTGCCATGAAGTCAGTTACTGAGTTCAGATGGCCAAGACTCTAGGCTAAATAATGTTTGGATAAAGTCTTTCAGTGGGTAAAGTGTTGATGATCAAATTATTAAATTGTGAAATTCATAATTTTGTATTTTCTCTACAGAGTCCTCAAAATCAAATGATACTGGAAGAAAAGCCGAGTCTTTTTACAAGATTTAAAGAAGGAATTGGTCTGAACTCAATGAAATACAATAAATTTGTAAGTTTGTTTGTTTTTTCCCTGCGAAAGTCGACCTGTGTAAGGTTGATGTCAATCAAGATGATGACATAGTCACTCAAGTTTACCTCTCTCTGTTCACTGGATATTCCCCTGATAGAACTGAACAACACAACAATTTTACAGTCTACCCCTTTCCTTGTTTCCAAAACAAATGTAGTTGTGTATAATTAATGGAAACAATCCTAGGTCCAATGTAAACATGTTGTTTACCCCAACCTGTTGTGTAACTAACTAATGCTAAATGAAGTAGACAGTTACAGAAAGGAATAGAAATAAAGACAGTATATTCTATCATTATAACATATATTTATCTGAAACAACAAATTTCTATAAAAAAGGAAATTATGCAATCACGTACTTTTGAGTAGAATGAATGACCGCATCCTCATTAGCATAATATTTGCATACAGGTATGCAATCATGTTTTCAGTATTGTACTGCAGTGCAAATACCAGTAGTATTACCGTGTGCATTGGTGCAAGTAATCTCTGGTACATATGTAACAATAGTGTGTATCTGATAAAAAAACTGACTAATTTAGAAGCTGAAAAAGTAGTTTTGAAGCAGAGCTGTAGTAAAAGTTTGATGAAAAGAACAATCCTTATTTAAATGTCAGAGCTCCACTTATAAGAAAAACACTGACAGGTCAAGAACCCATCATTGACCCATGGGCATTTAATTCTCTCTCCACTGTTCTGCATTCACCAGAATAAGTTGTCTGTTGTTAAAATGAGTGTAATGTGCATATCTATGTGTAATTTCAGAAAATGCGAGTGGCAGGACGTAATATGTATGCTAGTTGTGTTGAAGGTGTTGATATCGAAAAGATTTTTAAAGGTAAGCAGTCTGGTGATCAGTGTATCATAACACCCTGTCAATGTGTTGACTGTTAGAATTTGTTACATGGCTGCTGGCGATGAATTACATTACTGCGTAGAATAGGATATATGAATATTTGAACTTAAAAGATTATAGCTACTGGTAGTGTCTATTGTAATATTAGTTAGTGTGCATGCTGCTACTGTTTATATCATTTGCCATAAAAAACGCTGACACTGTGTAAGGGATATTTGTGTTATCTTTATTGTGGCTTTCTCAACATGAAATCTTGTGATCAATCTCATTTATCTTGATGGTCACATTTGCAAGCTAAGAGAAATCAACTGTAATGTGTGTACTTGTTGCCGTCGCAAGGCAGATCAGTCTAGCACCACGTTGTCCTGTTTATGTACCCATAAAAAAGCTACATTCACCAAAGTATAAGTACTACAAAGATTTATATTTCAAATTAATGCCACAACCCAAATCTGAATGGCTATGTCAATTCTTAGTCAGTCTGTCTAATACGGTAATGCAAATGTCATGAATCCATTTTGACCTTTTGTTACCAAATGCAATGTGAGTCGATATGTCACGGTCAAACTCTTCACATTTGACATTTTGTTTTTCTTGCAGTATGCAATCTACCAGACACATTCTTCTCATGGTTTCTAGTAACACAACTACATGTCTGGTAAGTGGGCCGTGTTACAACCTGTAAGTAACCAACTGATAACGTAGTAACCGACTGATAACAATTATCATTGTAACCAACGGATAACATATCAACTTGATGACATGTTTTAAATTCATTACTACCTTATCAGTTGTAACAGTCAGGCCATCTTTCTTTGACAACCGTAATTCTCACTGCAGGAATCTGTTTGGCTTGAAGAATATGTAACATGTGAGATAGGCATAATCCGCATTGTGGCCATATTAGGAACAATTAGTTTTAATACCAAGTTGACTACATATATGAATTCAATCTGATTTGACCCTTTTAGTATCACTTAACAGATTATGTTTTATCGGAGTCTGGTGCTATAAAAATTATTTTAATAAATTGATTGATTGATTGACTTTCAGATTGATTGACAGATTGATTGATTAACTGCTTGATAAATTGACTGACTGATTGATTGATTGATTGATTAACTGATTGATTGGTTGATTGGTTGACTGACGTGATAAACTGATTGATCGATTGACTGATTGACTGACTAACTTATTGATTGACTGACTGACTGACTGACTGACTGACTAACTGATTGATTGATTGACTGACTGACTGACTGACTAACTGATTGATTGACTGACTGACTGATGATTGATTGGTTGATTGGTTGACTGACGTGATAAACTGATTGATCGATTGACTGATTGACTGACTAACTTATTGATTGACTGACTGACTGACTAACTGATTGATTGATTGACTGACTGACTGACTGACTGACTAACTGATTGATTGACTGACTGACTGACTGATTGATAATTGGAAGGATGAGCAACACCTAGTGACTGGTGATTAGGAAACACATTTGAATAGGTATAAACCAAAAAATTAAGTTTCAGTAGTAAAATAAACTTCGTAAAAACTACATGAAATGACTATTTTACCAAAATCCAACAAACACACATTTCTTAGTTTGAAACCTCATGTGATGGCTTCCTTTCAAAGTGTACTAATTACGTAGTCGTTGATTTGATTTCTTTCATACTCAGGATGTGTATGGTGAGACTGAAACAAGAAGGAAAAGAAGGCAAATACATGAAACACTACCTCATTCTCTCTATGTGGCATGATATTCAGGCAAGGGGCAAAGTTTTAGGGGTAAGTATATAGTAACAATAGCATCCAGTCCTCAGGTAATTACTGAGAAATTACAATCTTAGAAGTGACAAATACTTTCCCTGAACATGATAAAATTTCTGACCATGTTTGCCTGGTGTGAAATGTACAATGGCTAAAAGTCGGGAATTACGTGATCAGCAAACATTAACAATCCATATAAAGTCTGTATATTGAAGCTTTTTTTCAATTCCCACCCCAAAATTAAATAATTGAAGTGAAATTGTAGAAAACTTTATGTTTCAGCAATATACATTTTTGGTTAATTTCTTTACAGGTAAATTCTGTCAAAATGAAGTTAAATCTTCGAAATATGTTGGATCAGTTTCAGGGTGTGCTGTTTGCATACGATGAGGTATGTGCATTATTGTATAAAGACCTTTTTCAAATTATGCAAAACCTAGGTTCCTCTCGCCCTCCCTCTCTCCCTCCTTTCCTCCCCTGAATAACTTTGTAGCAATGACAGAATTTAGCAAGCTGACAGCACAATACAGCAATGCATTGATATTTCACTATAGATATCAGCATGGGGAGATGGGAGCATCAAGACTGTGTGACACTAGAGCTCAGTAACAAAAGTGAGCTCACATCTCTAGATCGTTCAGTCTATTTTCATAAATAAACTTATATAGAATCCATCTTGTAATACATGTAGTACATGTTACAGCTGATGAGTTCATGAGTTTTTTTGGCACGTACTGTGAGAAATACTCTTTTCAAAACCATACATCCTCATCAACTATTACAGCGTTCACTCTTAGACTCTCTCACAGTTCTCAGAGCTTAGCTTTTCTAAAATTAAAACTAAATGAATTATTTTGTATGTACTGATACCAGCTGTATAACCGTACTCGAATATCCTTGTACTGTGTGCCCTCATCGACCACTTAGAGATATAACCATTTGTTGACGTGTGACTGCGACGCACCATGTTTTGGCAAAGTGTCGCAGTCACACGTCAGTGATTGGTTATCTCTATGTGGTCGATGAAGGCACACAGTACAAGGATATTCGAGTACAGTTATACAGCTGGTATCAGTACATGCAAAATAATTCGTTTAGCTTTAATTTCAGTAAAGCGAAGCTTTGAGGATTGTGAGAGAGTCTTATGTTCACTCTGTGTTATCTGCATAAAGTAATTTACACCTATCTTGTAGGGATTGATGTCTAGTGACAGGGCACTAGCAGGAGCTCTCTGGAGGAATGTCTTTATTAGAGAGTGTGATGACGCACAGCAACTAGTTAACATGGTGGAGTACGTTAGACAACAGGTATGTCCCTACATACACACATCACCATATACACAACATTAGTTTTATTACAGCTGCAAGGAAGTAAATCCAATATTGATACAATGCTTTGTTCTCTGTAGGGCACTGATTACAAGCCCTCTTGTAATGCCCTAGCCAGACCCAAAATTTTCCCTCCCTCATCTCTAACTGCTAACCATCAGTTATCCGTCTCTGAGCCCTTTTGTGACAAGTTTGTTGGAAGAATCTGTAGATCCACATATATTACCATTATGCTATGTTACTGTGAAAAAAACCAAAAACAATCCATGTATTATGATGATAAGGAAACAGAATTCGACCCTTAACTTTAACTTTACTGAGAATGTAGTACACAGGAACCTGATGACTTAGTCCTGGAATAAACGTCAAACTTCTCATGCATCAACTCTAATGGTATTGAAGTCAACACAAACCCAGAATAAAAATGATGTTGAATAGACATCGAATCTAATCCGTCGAATATAATATGAATGGGGGGGGGGGGGGGAGGGAGGGAGGGAGGGAGGGAGGGAGGGAGGGAGGAGAGAGAGAGAGAGAGAGAGAGAGAGAGAGAGAGAGAGAGAGAGAGAGAGAGAGAGAGAGAGAGAGAGAGAGAGAGAGAGAGAGAGAGAGAGAGAGAGAGAGAGAGAGAGAAACAAAAATGCTATGTCATGCAGTTTCATTGCCTTTTAAGTATACATTTTGTAACAGCCACAAGGCAAGAGGCAAGCACTGGTATAATGTGTTAGTAACCTAATGTAGAAAATAGCAACTTAATACCCACAATATAAACTGAAATTGGATTTCTCTGTATGATTTGATTTCAGGTACAGTATCTAGATAGTTTAGATTCTAGCAAACTTCTGGTAATTGGCAGGATTAAATGGAAACCATTCCAGGGTGAAGTACCAACAACAACTAAACCACATCGCAAACAGCAACACCAAACAGACCCCATGGAAATACCAAGTCATGTAGACAAAATCCGTAGTGTAGATGCACAGTGAATCAACAAATATCTCCAATATAGACTATGCATATATATATGTATTATGTACCTAACCTCACCTTCAAGGTCAACCAGTAACTAGGAAGTTGTATGCACTGCTGTGGACAATGCTATCTTAATATCCAAGGATCTGAAATATGAATATGAACTTCAAGATGAACTTCAACGTACAGCATATCAACAATGCATTCAACCTTGCATCAAGACTACCAACACCACATCCTCAGACTATTTGGACTTAGTTTCTTCCTCCAATGTTGCATAGAAACATTAAATTTCTGTGGTGTTACCATGCATTTATTGGTGGTGATAATGAAGCATAGAACTTGAACAGTTAGAACCATGCTACAGCCTAGAGGTTATGAGGATTTATAGAAATGTATCTTCAGAGTCTGCTACAACAGAGATTGTGGTTCATGTTTGGTATTACCTCACATTACAAGATCAACTGCTAATCTAAACTCAGTCTGTGTACCAATATAGTCTTTCTAGTACTAGCTATGAACTTCAGCTTGCAATGCATATTTATCATAAGTTAAGTAATTTCAAACCCAATTTTGGTTGTCCATATTCAGATTGCAGAATCACTGATATGTAACCTTACTAAAAATGAAGTGTTGAATTCTCTGAGGCAGCTTTCTTTGATAGTAGTTACTCTGCCATTGTGGTTATTGAGCCTTCGGTTTACTTTATAGACGCAAACTTAATATATTGTTCTTCAGTGTGGTAGATTTACACTAGTGGGTGATAATGGTTCCTCTGTTGTGTGATTCTAATCACCCTGTGATCAACATAGTTTAAACATTGGAAGTACTAAAACTGTACATCATAAAACTCATTGATGCCTCCCTACTGAGACTATAATTAAACCAACATCCATTCAATAGCTTATCACTGTTGTATCAAAATGTTGTGACAATAGTTTTAGTTTGTGTCTATCTAAGTAAACCGAAGGCTCAATTATCAGAGTAATGTTAAACTTATGTACAAATTGCTTCATTCAATGATAATGTCAACAGTACAAAACATTTCCGTACTGTCATTAAATATTGAAAGGCATCTTGCCATGAACTCTTGAAGTGAAATACGGTGTAAGGCCAAAGAAAAAAGAGTGACTCACTCAAACTTTTCAATTTGACTAATTTCTAATAATTGTCATACAAAAGTGTAAAAGGAATTGGATCTAGCTGTCAATCTAAATGTTATCAACAGCCTGGAGAAAATTATGTGTATCATATTATGAAATCCCTATTACATGTAACTTAGGAACATCTGTTGACCATCCATTTTCCTACTTGATCCCTGTGGTATACCGCAGGTTACAAATGTTTATAAACCCAGTCACCTTTTGTTTTGTATCTCTTGAGATATTCATGATGTCATGCCTATAAAATACATGATCTGGTGATTGATGACCCATGACCTCCCCAACAATGGTGCACTGTGGGTAATGATTAGGACTTCCTGCCCCAATTTAACCAATGACAGTTGCTAGAAAATGGTTTATTTTTTTGGCTTGACCTTTGCTGCCATTCATTGGTTTTCTTTGAAATGTAATGCAGTTAATCCCTTGATAGGAAGTTTCACAATGAAATGTGATAAAAATGTAAAGATAATGTAAATAATAGCCAGAGAGAGTTATTAGGGTATTATTTCTGATGTCATGTTGTTATGTATTGCCTTTATGTAATTATTGATGGAATGTTACAAACTGAAAAATAAAAAAAAATGACTGTTTCTTGTTCGACTTTGTTTGTCCCCATTCATTCACCTTATCACTCATTTACATGATGTTATAAGAAACATGCAATGGAAAATTCCTACAGAATGACAGACAGCATAGTCATAAACCACAGCCTCTTTTACGGCACCGTCCAAGAAGCATCGTCCAAGATGCACTCTGGCTTGCAAGAATGGTCATTCAGCTGCATAGGTCGGATCACTGTTTCTAATTTCATCAATCAGCTGTCCAGACTTGATTCACCAGCATGCCAAATCAACTACCAAACATTTGATAATGGTAACAGATTTGATGCTATACCGAAATATTGGCACACTCATGTGGCATAATATGATATCATATTCAACCGTGATGAAGACATGCAGTGTGCGGCCAGGTCATGATCAAAAGATAATATCAATAAACTCACATAGTGATGACAACTGTATACCTGATATTCTTGAAGTGGTTTGCATATGTCCGTGTACAAGGTTACCCAGTATAATTAATGAAATGGCAAAGCTATGAATAAGTGGTCCAAGTTCATTTATTTGTACAAAGCTACAACATTGCTTCAATGTACAATGTGTACATCATAACACAACAATTCCATAGTAAAAGATTGATTTGGCATTATTGATCGAACACTGATTTTGGCTTAATTTGATTTATTGCATTTTAATCTTTTATGGTCAAAAAGAAAGAAAAACCTATCATACATGAAGAACACAGCCTACCATAACCATACATCAACATTAAATTTTTATATAAAGATTGTGACAATTAATTATCACTACATTGCGCACACGTATGGGTAACTATTATTATGACTGGTGGGCTTGCATTGGACAGATTCAGGACGACTACTGCTGCATGCACTGGTGGTGTTTTGAAATTTGTGAACAGCGACACCACGCGATATAGAGAGGAAATGATAATACATCTAGCGCCACCTGGCGACCGTCTCGAGAATAGCGTATAAACGTAGTAGATGTAAGAAGGGCGTTGATTGGTTTCAAAGTAATGCCTCAGCCAATCAGAGGCATTATAACGACAGCGCTAAGCTCGTTCTCTTTTCTATTTCTATCGGCTACTGCGAGCTGAGAGTGAGAACATGGTAGGAAAACATCATATTTTATCCAACTTTAATGGAATCAAAGCCATTTTAAACATAAAAACTCGTTGTTCAGATATTAATTGATTAGATTGAGATGTTAGAAGGGCTGGATGGCCACGGTGTAGTGAAATAAAGTGACATAAATATGGCCCAACGTTTGTCAACATTATACGATGAATGTGATCGTAATGTATATCGGTGGATTATCGCTATCATGCAGTACCTTATGAATTATACTATAATATAACAGATATTTAACTGGCTGTATCCAAATTCCTTCCTGCAAATAATGAATTCTGTCGAAACGTCTCTTTCATTTCCCTAAATACAACTGCTAAACGTGTAGACATGACAGCCCTTGTTATCGTTGTGCATGTATGCGATGTGCATACAAGTTGTTGAAAGTAATGTACTGAACCATATTTATGATAAGGCCTTTACCTTACGTCAATTACTATGACTTTATATATTTGCTTGAGAATTTGAAAAACGCAAGGAAGTGGTCTACAACATAAAATGACAACTATACTATGTTGTATTGGAGAGGGGTAGCTTGGAATTCAGTCATACAGCCTTACAGTTACAGGGCTTTTTGGCTTTACCAAGACGAGGAGCCAAAAACCTAGTCTAGACTAGAGGCTATCTGAGACTTCGAGCCCTGCACGCCTGGATTCTAAGCTACAAGAGGGGCTAATAAAGTTGATTTATCATTTCGTGTTTCTGTAACTTAATAATATTGTCTATAGCTCTCCGACTATCAGTGTCAGTGTTGATATTCTTCTCTATAGACAACTTGAGATGGTCTGGTAGGGCCTTGTCGTTTTACATCATGTCAAGTCAATATAATAATACAATGGACAGTCATATTCTCAATACATATAACCCTCAAAGATTCCAAATGATGACTTTGTAAATTTCAAACCATGGAAATGTGACTATGTCTGTATATCTTATGAATAGCCGAAAGTCTAGTTTTATTTGTTAAGAACATATTGGAAGTTATTTTAGTATTACTAATCAGTAAGTCTAGAGGCTTTCCATGGCTTTGAAACTAAAGATGAGGTTTGAAACCACTAAGTGATAGCGTGTGTAGACTATTACAGTAATCATAGCTGTAGAATACTTCATGTAAAGATCCAGATTGTGTTCATGCAGATTATAATATTTTGTATATGTATTTGTTGTGTCACTAGGCTGCACACAAGACATTCCGTGTGAAGAAGAAGCTTGCTAAGAAGCTGAAACAAAACAGACCAATCCCACAGTGGGTGAGAATGAGAACTGGCAATACAATCAGGTATGTATACAGAGACACTAGCAGGGTTTTAGAATACTGAACTACCCTGAACACCTAAGTGATTCAACTAGTTTGTCACAATTATCAATAGTATATATGTTATGGTCAGTGTAGATGCAACAAATGTATGTTCACTAACTTACCATAGCTTGATGTGATCAGTATTATAGTCTGTGACTGTTGTTCATGTGTGTGGTTTGATATATTGTCTGACCAGTTTGCTTATACATGTAATAATCGACAAACTGGTCAAAAGACAAATTGAGCTGTGACTCCTGTTTGGTTGATGTATACCAGTTAGAGTTCCTCACTTCACCTTATCTATTTACATGTATTGACAGACTAAATTTGTACCTTAGCACTGTAGTTTTAGGCCAGAAATATGTTTTGCCTAAAACCTAAAACTGTACCATTATAGTGTCGAAGTGGATACAAACAACACACTTACCAACCAAATATTTACACTTTGGTGAAAATATGAAAATCTCAGGTTTTATGTTCAATGTTGAACTTTGGTAACAGAGAAAGAAAATCTCATAAAAGTTTATTTTCATTACAATTTTGGTTGGAAACCAAGTAAAACATCTGTGGGGAACACTAATAGATTCTATGTACATACATGTACCACCCTTAATGGACACAATGCGCATTGATTTCAAAACAAGATAAATCTACAAAATATATTCATATAAGAAGAGGGTCTGAAAGATCCATTATTGTTTCATACATGTAATATGTAGTATGGGGTAGTGAGTGGTGACATAGCAGCTCAACCAAGGATCTTCCAGGCTAGTATTAAGAAGTTGGCAACAGAATTCATAATTCAGCCAGCAGTCTTCAAAGTTTCATACATTTACTATTTGTAAATATTACAGGTATAATGCCAAAAGACGTCACTGGAGAAGAACCAAGCTCAAGTTGTAAGATGGAGTCCAGTGGTTTCCATCCATACTTTGTAAGATAGTGGGAAAATACACAGAATTTGACCAGGTACTCATGACCAAACCTGATACATGGATATACTCTATGGAACAGATAGATGGTGAAGTCCAAGAGAAGATATGAATATACCAATGATTTATTCAATCTGATTTACACTCAGAATCTTCTGTAAACCATGTCTTGTGCTGTGTATTTTGTGAATTTTTTCAGGAAGTAAAATATATTGTCATGCTTTCCTTGAATATACTGTCTGTGTATCATTTCTCTTATATTTAACGAACACCCAACCCCAACCCCAGCAGGTCATAAAATAGATGTCTTGTGTTCAATCCATTGTATTGCAAGATAGTCTATTAAAATAGTGTTTCTAGTATTAAAGGTCAACTTCACTCAGTATACATACATACATACATACATACATACATACATACATACATACATGTATTGGCTTTGTAGCAAGATTAGTATATTTACCTAGTGTGAGTCCATAGTGTATAGATACATTTATATCATTTCTACATACCAGTACTCTTAGCTTTCTCTGAAGGTGATCAACACAATATACAACAACACAAACACCATAGTATTGGTTTAAAATAGTAATTTATTTACAGTGGTTCACTGTACGTTCATGGCAGTATGAACTAAAACAATGAAACCCTTGCTGATAAAGGAAAGTGAACATGATTGCAAACTGTCACTAGAAGACTATCAAGTTCACTGTGTTAGTGCCATAAAGTCTATCGCTATCAAACTCTTGCAGTGCGCCCCATCAAAGTATGAATGACAAACTGCAACAAACATATTGATACATTACCAAAATGGGTATGTGTCTTTGTACAGAACTTAGTAGGGTCAGATTATAGATGTGTCGCTATTATACGTGTCATTACTGATAAATTCAGTCATAACAAATTTCAATTTCGGCACCTCTTACAGTTACCAAGGTTTGTTGTCTAATACATCACTTTGTACATAATATATGATTATATCTACCAATAGATGGGGTTTGTTTGCAACAATGAATATTGCACGCCCGTTCGGCAGCATTATCAAAGTAAACTGCTATTCAATTTTGCCACTCAGCAGGCAATGTTGTGAAGTGACTACTATAGCTAAATCTACACCAATGTGTTGCAGTACTTTATCGTTCATACTTTGATTGGAAACACTGTATCATATATTATATACAAGATGCAACCATAATTTGAGTTGCATACCTGTACCACTATAGGATCATTGACTGTACAACTTGCTATGCACCAAGACACATAAAGCATATGTCCCATTAATGGCAGCAAGTATTCATCTCTTTGGTAAATCACAAGTCACAAACTGGTAGTACATACATAGTTTAACTTTGTACAGTACAAGTACCAATGGATCTTTATATCTGTCCTGGATAACCACACTCTTCAGAGCAATGGTTTGTGAGTTACAACTGACATCAGTTGAACTGTTTGTGGTTCAGTAACTTAAACAATATTGATATGGTAACAATATCACTGTACATTTTCATACATCTGTCCAAAGACTTGTCACAGACAGAGCAAAGGTTACATCTAAAATGGAACAAAACTAGTCGTACAGCTACACGGCCTTCTCAGTGTCATGAATAATGTGACATAACTGTCTCTCCACATTACATCCAAGGAGTTATTTCCAGTCTGTAAATACAATATCTAGTCTTTCCATCTATGACCACACTGTGGGTTACAACATTTATAGAAGATTGTCATGGGTTCATCTGCCGATCTGGTCTGAATTTGCATGAAGTACGCCCTCGAGTGTTCACACTTGGGACATGTTTCTGAAAAATAAATTGATGAAATGTGAGATCATCACACAGCAAGTAATTTATTGTGTCAATATCGCATCCTCTATCTTCACAATGTTTCATCAAAAGAGGGCAGTATTTATGATGGTGTGTACTCTTACAGAGGAATGCAACTCTAGGAAATAAAGGTACCATGGTATGTTCATGAACTGTGGGTTCTGGAGATTCACTTCATAATTTTACATAACATAATTTTCGCTTGGTTGCCAGGAAAAACCAAATTGAAACTTCACTGTATTGTTGTTTCAGTGATGCACCATTAGTGATGGGTCTTAGCAGACATGAATATTCATTAGATGATCCCTCATTACTCCTGAGAGTTTATCTCCTTCAGACAAATAGTCATAAATATGAAAATCAATAGGAAAATGAGATTGAATCATTTTGAAATTCATAATACATGTATGATCTTTGTTAAATGATTTTCAAAAGGAGGGTGCAGTATATTGTAAGACTTGTCCAAATTTCTTATATTTTCACGTTTGTTTTCAATCTTCTCAATTTCAAATCATGGGTAAGAATATAGAATGATGGACCGACTGTACAATAAATTCACTTTCAAGTTAAGGTTAGGTTTGGGACTGGTTTAGTTTATATTTTATGACTTGAAATACATGTGTATATGATCTGAGATAGTGTTAGACCATATCAACTAACATGAATACCATTTGTAATGTCAAACACAGGTAATCCACTGCACTGTTCTACATGTATCCCGGGACCCCTATAGTGTTTGGCTTTATGATGATAACAAAACTCACCTTCAGTGGAGTCCACATTTTCCCAAGCTGCTGCTCCTCCTAAAACATCATCCAACTCCTTTAGTTTGGGATATTTCCTGCTAGAGATCTACCATGGAGAACAATCAATATAAATACCATATGCAACATAACACGTTTTCTTGGCAGATTTGATATTTGGCATTTACCATATGAAAACCAAGCAGCTTGTACAACAAAATAATGTAATAACACACCACCTCATAAAATATTAAATCATATAATTAATTTTTTATGAAGTCAAATTAGTTTTCATCCTTTCTTGTTACTATTATAATTCAATTTAAAGGAAGTCTAAGAATAGTGAAGTCTATTCATACAATGTCGATATTATCAGATCAGCTACAATGGAACTTTCTTACTTGTCTGTGATATAAGTTAATTTACTACAAACCTACTCGCTGAAGGCACAGATATGATTAGAAAAAATGTATAAATAATAATATATACAGAAATATTTTTTTTCAGAGTGATGATCAAATCATATTTAGTGGTCATGCATTTTTCAAGTTGAGATATTAATTAAATGTCAATGTCTTTGATAGTTAAACAATTTCAGGGTTCAGATTATAATAGTATATCCATATTCATATTAACCCACATTTGAATCCCCAGTTCATCAATTTGAGACAGTACATTTGCATCACCAAACATTTCCTATTAGTCAATTTCAGAATGACGTCATAATAACGACAATACTATTAAATGTTAAATTTGGCTATATGTCATCTATTACCTTTGTTTACCAAACTTACCTTTCTGTTGACGTTATGTACAAATGGACATGTGTTGCAGGCAAATCTGTAACATTTTTCACCTTCTTCTGCTACTAAGACATTGGCACATGTTGGACAAAACATCAACATATTGAACTGAACGTAATGCTTTAAAATGAGAATCCTAAAGTACACCTTATTCAAGACATGCCGTCAACGATTCAAGACCGGTCGATGTGTGTACATGTTGTGAAACTCCAGAACGGAAATGACAGCGCCGCCAATGTTCAGGTGTTGGATAATCTTTTACCGGTTGATAACCATTAGATCGTCTGCATTTTCATGGTTTTCTTGTTTTATATTTATATTGGTTGTCAAAAGTGTATAAATCAAATTCTTTTCCATCAATATAAGCCAAAAAGTGGCATTTTGAGGAGCAATACACTGGTGTAAATAATTAACAAACAGCTAAAAAGAAAATGGCTGCGCCCATTGAATGCATATGCATCGCAAGAGGAGAGTTCTTCTTCGCAAGTGTTCATTCGCTGTCCGGGGTGTTTGTCGTTGGCTAATTTTGAGAACAATGTGTTGAGTCGTCAGTGAGTGAAAAAAAGTGTTGCTTTAATTCATTCTACTTTATTCGGTTACCATAACTTGAAATATCGACAGCGCATGTGAAATGGATCCCGGACCAAGTTCAAGCTCCAGCAAAGTAAACACGATAAATGTTGTGCAACACACGTCAACTGATAGTGTACTTGCAATGCAGGAAGACACGTCAGAACTTTCACACAAAGAAGCCATGGAAATCGTACGGGAGGGTATGAAAACTATCTTACAGGACCCATTATTGGCTGGATTACCTACTGACGTCACACCCGAAGAAGTAACGTCTCAGATAGCGTTGGAATATGGACAGGCTATGACTGTGAACGTACGAAAACATACTGGGGAAACTGTCCGTATGTATTTGTTCACACTTTGTCCATCTCTAGTATTTCGAAAGGGAGGGGGTCGCTTAGTGTTTCCCAGAACAATTGCTTGAATCATATCTCGTCATATATTCATAAACATACATGCAGTCCTGCTTGCAGACGGACTAAGTGGGGACTCGATTCGGACATGGATGTAGTAGTGATGGAGATTCATCGATTATTCTGACAATGTCCCTTTCCATCTCCAAGTTTAGGGACATTGTCAGAATCGAGTCTCGTACTCCATCTGCAAGCAGGACTATTTGAATCTTAGTTATAAATGTTACCTAGCCAATCAAGACCAATGTTGCTATGACTACGCTCAACTACTGAAATGTGTATTTTTTCTTGAGTTATTTTTATCCTCCATTCACAGTCCCTTTTATCTCCAAACATGAGGGTATAAACTTATATTACTTCTTGTAATAATGGCAAATGACAATGTATGGTTTACAAATAAAAATTTGGTACTCGAAATGATGTTTTATCTGGATTTCTGGTTGTCTGTGAGATTACATTTGGGGAATTGCAGTGATCATGTGATCCAACAAGCAAAAAATATGGCTTTTGGTGAAAAATAATTGGCAGAGCTCTTGACCAATGAGAATGCTGGATTATGCAAGATTGGTCAGGTGATGTATAATACAGTGTATGACATTGAGAACATTTCTGTATTACTTGCTTGTGTTTGTCCACAAAAATCAGCCTGTATTGGTATATAGGACAACAAACTTACAAATTACAAAATATTCAGAGGATTCACAAATTTAGCTATCACTGTAATTTTTTGTCAACAGCTGTTGTTGTGCTGCAAGGTGCTACAGTACTGGATTTAAAGAACGCTATCAAAAGACACTTTACTATGAAACTAACAAGAGAAGGAAGAAAGAAACAGATCAGTTGGTAAGTTTTAAAACAAATCAAAATTATAGAAGCTATGTTCTGAAAAAAGTTTGCCATTCTGTGTACATACATATCACATATTTTTGTGCAAATGCATCTTCACACAACAAGGGAAGGTGTTTTCCACTATTATGCTACATTTTAGGAAAGGCATGTATATCTATAGTCTAGATCCTATCTGTGGCTTTGAATCTCAAGATCTCTCTTCACCCAGTCTAGCTCAATGAGAAATCATCAAGCAAAAGTTGTTCATGCAAATGAGTAAACCCCTAACTATTAGAATGATGTAAACAATGTATAACTTCAGTAACGACCTGATCTCACAAATCATAGGGTCTATGGACAAATGTACCATATTTAGATACTATGTAACTCACTAACTGTTCCCAATAAACACTGTCTTATTATTGGGCTGGATTCTGTGAACATAGTGTGAGTGAATCTATGGGTGGCTCATTGAAATTTGAAATTTCATCTAAGGACCTCAGTGAGCTAGACATGAGAAGTGATTCAAAGCCACACATAGCATCCAGACTAGTATATATTGTACACATACTACATTAAGTATGCCTGGGTCACACTTTTGTCATTGACATTTGTTATCTGTCTGATTCTTGTACTGGTCTACCAGAGGATCAAGTAATATCTCAACCAGTGAGAACTTTACCTGTGAATAACTTTCATTTAATATTTCTGATCTTGTAGGAGGTATATATGGAAAACCTATTGGCTGGTGTTTGATGGAGAAAGGCTGAGTGAAAATCACAAGAAGATCAAAGAGTATGTTTATTTTTTCATTGTATACATCCAGTGTGCCCTCTAAGGCGATTTGACGTGCCACTGACGCATACTGGAAAACACTGTATTCCAATATCCCAGTGTTTCTGATTTGTTTCTGTAATGGCTCTCACAACCTTCTGTACTGTATTTGAATTAGGTAGATTTTATAAACAATATTGTTGGATCATTCAAATTATGAATAACATGAGTAGATCATGTCTGTGCATAGTACAAAATGTAGACCAGTAGTACTATTCTATGTATGTATGTATGTATGTATGTATGTATGTATGTATGTATGTATGTATGTATGTATGTATGTATGTATGTATGTATGTATGTATGTATGTATGTATGTATGCAGTGATTTGATTGGCCAATAGAGACAAAGCTATTGATAATTCCATGACTCATGGCCAATAAACCACAAGTTCACACAGAGGTTACAATATTGTCTAATACCCTGTGTCTCCTATGTACATCGATCTATCCTAAAGGATGGTGAAGGCAAAGTTTGGTGTGAAATGCACTTGTCACGTGTAGCTATAGAAAAAGGTTGATTCTGGACAAAATCTAAACCTTATAGCTCCACTGATAAGACAGCACTAATGCAACAACCAAGGATTGAATTATGAGCCTTTAAGCATACTTTTTATCTGTCTTGCAGGTATGGTATTAAGAACCAAAGTGAAGTGAAGTTTGTCAAGCGCTATAGAGAGAATTAGCAGTGAAAAAAAGATCTGCATAGCTGTCAGGAGTGCAACGTTTGCTTTGCGTATCATGAACATGGACCATGGTTTATCAGCAGATTTTGCTGAAAACAACAATTTTGAAGTTCAGTGAAAAGCTACAACTTTGATACATGTATGTATCATGTTGGCCAAATGCCTAAAGTGGCCACCTTGTAATCTGCTCATTGATGTTTCGACCCCATCACTGCTATATGTAGCTGATTGGCTAAAGTGTTTGGACAAGATTTAAACCACTCTGGACACTGGTTCCTCTGGTTATCCATCTATATATAAATCAGTACCTAAACCAACGTGATTTCTGAGTGACAGATTTAAAACTATAAACTATATTTCTAACAGAGTTTAGAAAAGGAGCAGAGTATGGTATGAAAGCTACCGATAGTACCACTAATGGTCTGTGTTGGGCCAAGACACTACTGTATTTGCACCTTGAGCAGGTTGTGTGAAAGTACCATGTAAAACTTCACGTCACCTCATGCTAAACAGTAAACTTCTAGATCGAGTTTCAAATGACAACATATATGCCATGACCAACACCATGCCTTTTAATTATCTGTATAAGAACCCACCAGCTGAGGTTCGTAAGCACATTCTCTAAATGCCAGATACAAAGGTAGAGACCAGATGATCAATGTATATCATACTACATGTAGTATCTCACAAACATACAGCCCTTTATGTGCCCCATGTTAGGTGGAGACCAGGACGTCAACACGCACACACACACACACACACAGCCCTTTATGTGCCCCACATGTTAGGTGGAGACCAGGGCATCAGTGTACATCATACCTCACGTACATGACATCGTCGCAAACCACGGCCTGTTTTACGGCAATGTTTTTAACGAGTTATTTCGAAATGTAGTGGTAGAAATAATAACTCTGGCTTGCGAGAATGGTACATGAACATGTACATACATGATTTACTTTGGGATTTAGAGGGCTTGTTTCAAGTAGATTGCTGCACTCACCAATGATCATTGTGCTTGGAGTAAACTTTTGGTCACCTGCTCCACAGCCAAAGGATGAATAGGTTGTTATCTAATAGTTTCATTTTATGCAAAGACAAAAAAAAGACAAAAGTACAACACTACTGTGGTATATCAGTACAGTCCTAGATGGAAGACTGTCGTGTACATTTGTTTATTTTGCATATCTTTTTTAACACAATTTTTTATTTTCCATCATTCTAGTTTTAGTAAAAACTATGCGAGTGACAATAGATTCTGATATACTTTTCTCTAAAACATTCAAATATTTACAGAACACTGTTTTCCAGAAATGTCCATGTCTAAAGCTGAATAAAAATCTTAAAAAGCTCACACATGGTCTGGTGTATGTAACTGAAGTAAATTTATCACATCTAACATTGCACTAAATCTCATACTAATGTACAACCATAATACCATCATATTGAAAGGGAAAATCTACTAAACTCAACTAAATTTGCTAAATAACTTTTCACCATTCCGATTGTTGGACCACTTCAGACTTGAATTACAGCAAAATACATATTGTGTTAGGGTATATGTCTTTGAGTGTATAGTAAAGACTTGCTTCACCAAGAACCACATTTTTGGACCCAAATCACACATTTGCTGTGCGATCATTTTGATTACAACAATTTCTCAGCGAGACACCCACAGTAACATTCCCTTCAAATATCAAAATAATCGGCCCAACAGTTTTAGAGTTTAAGCCATCCATCCACACACACACACACACACTCACAAACTGAGCTGCAGACACTGCACTATACCTGTAGCACTACTGAACCTAAGCTGAGCTAAAATGACCAAATGAAAGGAATATTCCTTTGAATTTTACACACAAATTCTAATCAACAATGTTATGCTAAAATTGTAAATAAATAAACTGTATCTTGGAATGATATAATTCAATATGTTCATCAGGTCGGTAAAACATAGTAATAATATGTCCTTGTATCATAGCCAAGGGTTCTATTTACTTAAAAGTAACATTTCACCTGTTCAGGTCGACATGCTTTGTCAAACTATCCATTGGCAGGCTTTACTACAATGCATCACTGACAGAGAATAGGACAGTCTAGTCCTTACACCATATTTGGAAGTGACCATTTACATATATTACCATATCATGACATTTTCCTGGTAAATTAGATAATAGCTCCACATCAGAAGACATGGGGGCAACACCATGAACAGGGACAAAGGAACATACCAATTACATCATGATCACGTAATCGCCACCTAGCAGTAAAGCCAGCAAACAGACAGTTTGACAAAGCCTGTCGACATGAACATGCGAAACTTTACTTGTAAATAATTGACCCCTTGGTCATGGTACAATAACTAATTATTACTTGGAATGATAGAAGTTGAAATAATGTAATTCAAGATGGCTGTTGGAAAAGAAATGACACTTACTATGACACACCTTGAAACGCGTAATTTAAATAACTTTTATGAAGAAGCGGGTCACACAAAACTACTCATACATAATATTTCTATGAAATATGTTTCATGTCGAGTAGTTATGTTAAAGATATGCAAAATATTTACAAAGTTATAATAGTGAAGAAATTCACGTCAGTAACAACAACAACAACACAGTAAAGAACAAATACATATGTTTGTTTACAGCTACACAAAAATACAAAATCAGACTGAAAAAATATAATATAGGGTGGCGGTTCATGTTTCAATGCATCACTAAGCTGTGTGTGTGATATGCCATACAGGACTATACAATGTATATCAGTCTCAAAACTCTCCCTGTAACGTAGTGGTTAGTGCTTAGGATTAGCAGTCAGGAGGTCATGGGTTCAAATGCCACTGGAGACTGGAAATTTTCTATGACCAATCCCAGGTGAGTGTTCTACAGAGTGAATAAGCTGTATCACTCATGTTTCACTTACAAGATGAGTGTAAATGTAGAAGGACGTCTTGTGCAATGACCCTAACAGACTGGGAAGATTAACACACACAGAGCCCACAGGCCTGAGTGACTCTGGGATAACCTGTGGACTGACTGGGAAAGCTTTGACAGTTCCACAGCAACGCGATATGGAGCATGCAACATAGGCTAGGTCTACGTTGCACATAGTCCCAAACCTGAGTGCATTTCTGTAGAAATGTATGATTGTGTTTATGTATGTATATGTCTGGGCTGGGCTGTTGACCCTATGCAATCCGTATGCTCTACTGATAAGAAAACACTAATGTGACAACCTCGAATTGAAACCTGGCCTTTAACAATAACATGACTACATTGTATATCTTTCTTGTAATAATAAGCATAAATATACCATTCAAAAGTTGCATGACCTCAATTTAACAGAATTATTTTAGTCAAAAAGTATATGTAATCCTCTACTTTGTCAATATGTATGGGGGAAAAGTCAGTCTTTGTATTTTGTTCAATTATCTAATCTCTGAATGTACACGAGATGATTGCGATTCACTTCGTCCCATTTTCAACTCGTCCCATTTCAACTCGCCCCATTTTCAACTCGCCCCATTTTTAACTCGTCCCATTTTCAACTCGCCCCAACAACAATAGGAAACGTTTATAAATCTAAACGATACATGGACTCGAAGTACGGAGACCGAAACATTTACATGATTTTACCTACGTAGGCAGTCGAAGCGTAGCAAATGTAACATTTCGTAGCAGAAAGTGGTGTGGGTTTTGGCTAAGTGTTTGGTAGATCTAGAACTTATACTAGCACAACAACTTTAAATTTCCTCAGTCATGGAATATCACTTTTCACATTAGGACTTAATGTTTACAACCCAAATAAGAAATAATAATGATAATAACCAGGGAGAATATTAGTGACTGACACGCTTACGACTTCCGCGCGTACGGGTTTTGGAGACGTGTCTCCTCTCCCTAGTTAACGCAACTAAGTATTGTAGTATGTGTTTACAGCGCAAGTGGTACTTCATTAGTGGAATAAGAGATACCACAGACCCTCCAAACTGAGTACTACTAGCTTCGATTTCATATATGCACAGGTAAATTATATTGCAAGAGTTGGGGCGAGTTGAAAATGGGGCGAGTTGAAAATTGGACGAGTTGAGTGGGACGAGTTGAAATGGGACGAGTTGAAATTGGGACGAGTTGATCCGTCACCCACGAGATTACCCTGTATCTGTAAACAGGTTTGCAGTTATCATCTTGATGTGCATATGATATGAAAATGTATCAATTCTAATTGAAATGTTGATACCATATTCTGTGTAATATAGCAACACAAAATACACAGTTATGATTAAAAACTTAAATGTAAATGACAACAAAAATTTCATGGATACTGTCCAATTGTATCACGGGAGAGCTTGCTTCTATCTAAAGTCTTAAAAGTCCAAAACTTTTTCATCTTCAACAAGTGGAAGTACAATCACTTAACAATATAGTAGATAGTAGTGCAAGCTGCACTAGCTGTAATTGGAGCATTATATTTTTGACTAGACAACCAACAATATATCTACTGAAAACAGTTAAAATACCAATAATTTGTCATTGTATATGATAATTAGATGTCAATTTTATCCACAAGTATTATAGTAACAGGTTGAAATCATGATTGTGTTGGTGCGCTGATTTTTGGGTACTAATGAATTTGATTAGATTTACTGTGGTATACATGTACAGCTACTCAAACATGTTTACTACCCACAGGTGACTGAAAGTGATTCACTACTGTTCAGGGTGTAATATATTATGAGCACTTCATTATATCTACCAAAACAGTTTCAAAAACATATTCCAGTTGTAGCTAGTGCATCTTTCAAGCTATTTTTTCTATGTGGATCTCATCACCATCCATGATATCAAATCTACTAACTGGTAAGGATTCCAGGAACAATTCCTGGAAAATAGGTTCACCATCGTCCTCCTCCATATTTTTTGACAAATGAAAGATTCGGACTTTCCTGGGGAAAAAGGCAGAGAATATTAATTTCTGTAAGTTTTCTTTGGCAATGTTTTTTATTTCTAAATAAGTGATGTGCATATGTACTTATTAGTACTTGACAGTTGTGCCAGGTTTGGTTGAAATCGACCTGTGTGTGTCCAAGTTATGGCTGTACATGGACAGACAGACATATCTGTGCAATGAAATCTGCAGTGCTAGACAGGATCAGACATTCACATAGGGATAGATTGGATGATGGACTTGAACTGTTGCTGTGTGAAACTGTAAGCTAATTTTAGGTATGAATATAAAACTGTTAGCATATGGCTAAGCCTCTGTGGATGGATGTTAATTGACATCTGCAAATGTGAAGGATCTAGGCTACGTAATAACAGGAGTCGTTTAGGAAGGCATAAAACAATGCGGCCTAAGTAACTCTGTATGATGAGTCAAGCTCTGTAGTATTAAAATGAAAGAAGTCAGAACTCCTAAGATGTTAATGAAACTGACAACAGTTTTTGAGGAAATAAAAAATAGCATGAACAACAGACATACTTACTTTATTGTGGAATGTACCAAACTAGAACAATACAATTTGAGCTTGCCAATTGGCTGTAATATGTAGATGCTACTCTGCTCTAAAGGGCGCCCTCTATAGACAAATGTAACATCAGCATATTTCTTCAGAGATCGGTGCTTGTACACTGTGTTGCTCGTAGTCGGTTTGCCTGAAGAGATACAAAATTTTCATTCACAAACTTATACTTAGGTTGTTATATGGTGTGAATTGTTTATATGTTAGGTAACTACAGTTCTGAGAAGGTGCAAACTTTTAAAAGTAGATACAACAACACAATGTGGTTAGTTTTAACCCTAGGGGTATAGTCAGCATCAGTAATAACAATAAGCATGGATACGTACCATATTTCTCAACAAGCTCCTGGTACCTGGAAGGAGGGGATTCGTTTTCTGTAAAATATTTCACATAGTGCATCTCGGCCTTCTCTCTTTCATCATTGGATACCTCACTGCCATTTAACATCTTGATATTTGGCAAACTGAATAAGGACAGATCATAAATACACAAGAGATTAATAAAAGAAAACTGATGAGGAATGACAATTAAAGGATAAATACACTAATTAGTAGTAGCCCTTGTAATTGGCTATACCTAGTGCTAAATTCAGTAGAAGCATCTGGCATATTGAGGGCTTACACTTCTTTCAAGCACCTGGCATATTAAGGGTTCAAACTTCCATGAAGCACCTGTTGTATTGATGGGCCTAAACTTCCCACAAGTACCTGTCATATTAGACTGTAACATTAACATACATCATGTTGTTCAGCCCTATCACTGTATCAGGCTTCGTGTGAGTGCTTGCTGATAGCATGGCATGACTATCTGTACCTTACAGACTACTCTAATGTTTAAGGCTCAGCAGACTTCCTAGAAACACAGGGGTGGCATATCAGAGACTTGAACCATTGACAAAAGAACTTAATCTATCAAAAACTCAAACTTGGTAGAAACTTGTGAACCACAATAAAACACTCTGCTTACATCCTATGACATATCAAATATACATGTATATCAAAAAAACTTGGTAGACAGTGCAACATACACAACACCCAGTCATTCAGTCTGTGTAAGGTAACATTCTAGTGGCCACCCTGTACTATTGCTATGATTCAACGTAATCAGCTGTATGTAAATAATCTTGCTATGTTTTTTCCCACCATTTGCTGAATCAAGGAAAATAATGGGGCTAAAACATTTGACAAAATGTTTTGACAAACCTTGCCAGGAAAAGTTTTCTTCTTTCTTCAGAAGACAATTCTTGAAGAAGTTTAATACCCTGACAGAAAAAAAATAAGTTTTCTTTGAGAAAACTAGAAAGTGTTTTGTCATGACTAAACCAAACTTGTGCGATTACAGGTCCATGCCATGGGTGAAGTGCTGCGAGCACAGTGTGAGAACACAGTTTTTGCCCTGGTTTGTTCATGATGACACTGAATATTTTGCATTATGGCGTCATAAGTTTTTCGCTCAATATTTAAGCAAAGTTAATGCAATTTGTAAATCCATGATACCAAACTATGAATTAAACTACGGGTTGACATACATTGTCCATCATTGTGTACGGATCACACAGGAAAATCAAAGATTTGTTTCAACAATACAAAGCAGTTATTCTTGAAGATAAACTTCAGCTGCTGTTTTTATAATAAATATAATACTTTTGATAATCATTCCGTACATACCTTTATCCTCAGATTTGTCAAGAGAGGAAACTTGGACAATTCGGCAAAATCCTGCCAACTGGAGAGATGAGTTTCACTCACACACAGTGTCACCAGAGATGGAAATCCTATCGCTGAGTTTTTAGAGTCAACTTTCTGTTCATTCTCATTTTTCACACCATTTTTCTCATTGACATTTTCGCAAGATACAAACACATCCTCTGTGTCGCCTTGCTCTACTCCTCCATTCATGTTTGCATCACTTGGTAGTCTTGTTACATTTTGTACCTCTGATGTACGATTTTCTGAGTTTTCCATTTCAGCCTCCGTATTCTCCTCATCTGGTAAAGAGTTCAACCTCACCACATTCATCACAACAAAGTCCAAGAAATCCTGGACTTCCTCTGTAACATTTTCCTCCATTTCATCATCACCTTGGCTACCATCACCATGGTTACCGTCTCCATTACATCCATGACATTCATATTTAGGTTCTATATTTATAGTTTCCTGGTATTCCACATGTTCAAGTGGATTTCCAGACAGAATAAGATTCTTCAAAAGCGGTAACAGGCCAAGTTTAGTCACACTTTCCCATCTATGTACAAAAAATATCAACAATCAAGCTAACATATAAATCAGAAATTTACATTTAAGATTTTTACTGTTTTGATGATGCACTTCCAGTATTGAGTTATGAATGAGAAATGACAGTTTTGACTTTCAAATTATGACGATGTTACTGCACCCTTCCAAATTACACCTACAATTTATGTTTCTTGCAACATAATAGTACATAATACTCTTTTGCCAAAGCACATCAAGAGACCCTATCCAATGTGCTTGCCCTATGTCAGCATGATGTTAACACCCTGCTGATGCAGCATTGCACCTTCCAGTTGCTACTGCATGCTGGTCAGGTATTAGTGTCTGCCTGGTGATAGTACTGCGGTAGCCTGGTGTTAACATTGGATTGATGTAGGCATCAACCTTTTCAGTTGAAACCACACTGGTGAGATGTTAATTCTACTCTGTTGTTAGCTAGCTTGGTGTTAACATTTAGCTGTTGCAGGCATCGACCCTTCCAGTTGCTAAAACATACTTGTTAGGTGTGTGTGCCAGCCTGGTGTTAGCACTGGGGCCAGCCTGGTGTTAACATTTGACGGGTGCAGGCATTAACCCCAGCCCAGGTGCTAACACATGCTGGTTCTGGCAGCACAGTATTAGCAGTGAGTTAGCCCAATACTACCACAATACTATCCAAGTCAGAAAGGGATTTGTGAACTTTATTTTACATCTATGAGAAACCCCAGTGACGACACTAGAGTGAGATTGGGGTAAGAATGGTTACCATTACATTAATCAAGATACAATGTATACACTAAGAAAAAGTATCATTCATCTGATCATATGCACTTCTTTTACAATCAGTACTATATATATCAGTGGATATTTTACCTTGTAATATTGTTGTTGTTGAGTCTCAGACATTGTACAGTAGACAGAGTATCCAGCAATTCCTTGGTGTCATTGTGTTCAACCCCCTTATATCCTGTCAAATCAAAGATCAACAATGAACTTGATCAAGTACCAGTTAGATAAAAGTCCTATGTTAACAGAAGTAAAGATGTATAAAGTTAGACTAAATGTTTACGTAGATAAAATCTACCAGAGTTTCCATGGATTTTACTGGGGTTTTACTCAAATTGATACGAGTTACACAATTATATGCAAGATTCACCAGATTTCCCCTTTATGTTGCCAATGTTCCCAAACTTTGCTAAAAGGCTGTGCATACAGTAAATCATAGTCATATATTGTATTGTGCTGGGCTGTGCTTTGCTGTGGTGAGTTAATGTGTTGTGTTGTGTTGTGTTGTGCTGTGTTGTGTAGTGCTGTGTTGTGTTGTGTTGTGTTGTGTTACACATGTTGTGTTGTGTTGCGTTGTGCTGTGCTGTGTTGTGTTGTGTTGTGTTGTGTTGTGTAGTTCTGTGCTGTGTTTTGCTGTGCTGTGTTGTGTTATATGTGTTGTGTTGTGGTGTGGTGTGGTGTGGTGTGGTGTGGTGTGATGTGATGTGGTGTGGTGTGGTGTGGTGTGGTGTGGTGTGGTATCTTGGGGTGTGCTGTGGTCCGTTCTGTTATGTTTCTCTGAAATGTTTTGTACTGTATAGGCATTCCATTTCATAATGCTAGTCAAGTTTAGGATTTTAATACTGGTATTTATAACCACATAATATCAAGAACACCTCTTGTGAGTCTCAATGAATGTGTGAAGCCCATAGAAATAACATTAACTGAAAGTGCAGGAAAGTGCAGAATAGAACTTTGGGCTGACGTATTCCAATCAGCTTCATGCACATACAGAGAGATTCCTCATCCTTGTTCTGTACTTGTTAATACTGATCAGCAAATTCCACTTCATTGAATACATCTGTATGTTGCTTACCATTTGTACACAGATGCAATTCTTTCAGTTTTGGCATGTGTTTGGCTAATCTTGTCACATCTTGCCAAGATACTTCTGTTCCATTGAGGACAAAATTTTCCACAGCAACAAATCCCTTTTCAATGTCATCAAGACAACCCTGAAAAAAAAACAGAGAACTGTGTGTGACTCACACTAAATGATATGTGTACCTCGTACATATTTTATTTTAGCTACTAGAACATTTATCCTAAACTACATGAATGCTTCTAGATCTAAAAGACAAATGTAGACATAAAACTACATTATACCATGCATGAGCCAAGTTGAACAAAAAATATGGAATATATACTCTATCTACATCATGACATCACATGTCTATGTCACAACAATACATGCCTATGTCATTGGTTCTGCTGTATTCGAAATATGACTTTCCTGATTTTTCTTTGATATTACTGGCACTGGTATAATTATGTTATTCTCCAATATTTTTCTTCATTCAGCTGGAAAATACTTGTGACCTAATGGTTGTCACTATGAGTCTAGCGACTTGTAGAGACAAAGCCCCCTTAGATCACTCATTTTTCCTTGGCTGAATGAAGAAAAATATTGAGGAATCAAGCCAGTGTAATCTTTACACATGGATATCAAGCCATTTTCCATGACAAGTACATAATTTCATGGCAAACATCAAAATTCACGCATTTTTATCATGAAATATGTTCATCTGGTTGGTGAAACATAGTAATTATTAGTTCTTGTATCATGACCAATGGTTCTATATAAATACAAGAACAACATTTCGCCTGTTCAAACTGTCAATCTGTTTGTTGGCTTTAGTGCTAGGTGGCATCGTAGTGATAACATGATGTACAGACATACAGATAATGTAATTAGTATGCTTGGTCACAATACAAGAACTAATTTTTACACTCACATATTTTGAATTCATATTAACAAATACCATAACAATTGTTCATAAAACCAAGGTCTGAGTAATAAGACAAATTATCTTTACCTGATGATTTTGCAGTTTGTTGTAACTAAGATTGACAAATTTGAGGAATGGCAGTTGTGCCATGATAGGAAGAACTTCAGACCATGTCTTGATATTGTTTTTGGCAAGGTCCAAATCCACTACATTAGGACATAGGGTTTCCAGACCATTGGTCGGTAAGCCGGCATGAGTGATAGCACAATTATCTAACACCTGGAAGGAAAACAGAAAACTCAGAAATCAAAAAATGTTTTCTTTTATGTGAATTTATGTACATGTATTGTGTTACTAGTTTAATTAATTTCAATACATAAGTATCAGAACTCTTGTATTATTGAAAAGTTACTAGCATTTGTAAAAAAAATTCTTGTCACATGACATCATTATTACATGTACTTCATTTAAGCCATAACACGAGGAATGAGTCACTGTAAATATTGTAAGATAACTGAGGTACTTATAATGTAGGAGATGATGTCATCGTGTATACTGTCTATGCAAAACTTTGTTGAGTGACCACCGTTCTTTTAACATATATATAGTGTACTGGCCAAGGTTGAATTAGGATTAACATTTTGGTATGAAAACAGTTATCTAACAGAGAGGTACTGGTCCAGAACAAACGAATGGTCAAATGTAATATCCTTATGGTTCTACTGAATCCCTGGCCTTTAATTTCTAGGAAGATCCCTTTGGTTCTGAACCACATCCATTATTTTACAACCAGTGACAGGCAAGCATTTACAAGTGGAATTGATGCAAACAGGGAAAGTAAATGAATGAATTGGACCCAACATTGGCACAGCATTGTTGTATATCCTCTTTACAGTGTAAATTTTTTTCTGAATGTGAGTTGTTATGTAAAGGGGGGGGAGGCTGGGGACATAAAACTGTTGTAATCAACCCATGAAATGTAATATGGGTCTCTATAACTCCTACATGTGGTGTCAAGTGCATGTGTCAAGTGTTATTAATGCAATTCCCTTGCATGTATATTACTCTCCCTGGCAGTGATTGTAACAAGTTCTGCTTGTAAGTTGTAAATGCTTGTCTGTCACTGGTTGTACTATGCACTGTAAGATAAAGTCGTCGTTGGACATGTTGCTTCAAATTATTGAGCATGAAGTGATATCAATGACTATATTTGACAAGATTAGTTAATGCAATGTTGGATCAAGTCAGGATTAAAATCTGGATCTGAAAAATTAGTTTCAGCTTTCTGCCACAACTACACTAATGACAACACTAACTCCAGATCATATCAAACATTGGTTCTGCCACTGAGTAGTTTCCATAGAAATCAAAAGTTACACACAGCAAAGTTTCATCACGTGATTTCAGAGTATAAATTTGGCACACAAACTATTTTTTTCATGGGGTCAATGAACCTTTAACACCATACATGTATGTTGAGTAGACTCTTCAACTCTATCTTGTAAAATCCAGGAGAAATTCTGATGAATTACATAAATAAAGGCCTGTGTGGGAGGAATATATTATATAACATACCACGTTATGAAGGAAACCAAGTTCCGCAGAGGAATTTCTCCTTCTTCTTGAATTTGAATAAAGATTTGTCAGTGATGCCTGAAAAACATAAAAACAAAACATATTTTTAAAAATAGATGTCATAATTTTGTTGTGTTAACACAAAATTTAATGATTTCCATGTGTAACATGAATATTATGAGACAATTATTGAAGGTAATATAGCTAACCCATAACATTATTTTTAAATTATTACTCTATAACATCGTTGTCTGTATGCTCTGTTTGAACAGTGTTCTGAGATACTGTACCTGTAAGTGGTTGAGAGGATTACTCAATGTATATGATTTGAACATGAACTCCTATGGTATTGGGTAAAATACAGGAAGGATGCGCTCATGCACTCTCATCAGAACAACAAAGACAACAACAACACTTGAAGAAAATAGAAGTAAATAAAGAAATTGAGCCATATTCACTACATCAGATTTTTAATCAGATTGGTTTCAAAGTTAGAATTTATACAAATCCTGTGCTTTTGTACAAATTTCAACATCAAGCCATATTTGTATAAATAGTAATCAAAAGACTACTCATGGCTATTTATAAACTGCCCAGACAAGTAGACACATAGACACTGGCTGTATCCCTGGATGGTCAGTCATTTGTAAAAGGTTGTGTGACTCATCCAAAATACATAAATTTGTATATGTAAATAAGGTATTACATCACCACTATGGTAAATAACAGTGACCAGCAAAATAAAAATAATCTGTTGCAGATACAGTAAAAGTATAAATGAAGTAAAAACTGTACAGAAAGTTATATGGAACTTTTGTAAGTGTTTATCGTTTTAGATTAAAATTTAGGTATTAAAATAGCTCTCTGGCAGTGGTTTAGAGCAAAAGAATGATTCTATGCTATGTAATCCTTATAAGCTCCACTGGTAAGATAACACTAATCTGATAACCTGGGATTAAAACCCTGGCCTTTGAATCTTAAGATTAGGGGAAATAAAATTGAGGCATGACAGTTAACTGCCAAATCATACAATGAAGTATTACTAGGTTTAGCTTACACCATGGTATGTACATGGTTTAGGCATAGACCCTCCTCCACCAACCTTGGTGAAGGGTCTATGGTTTAGGATAGGATGTAGCAGACATATCACATTCCCACAAAGTTGTCTTAAATTTTCACACGTCGTCGGACTCCAAGATCCAGGAAAATGTGTTGTATACTATATTATATAATAGTACATGATTGCTGAATTAGTCATACTAAACAAACTTACACACATGTCTATGCAGTTGTATACAATACATGTACTGTTTTATACATAAATTTATAAGTACATCACTACATGCATGAATGGTGTACATCATCATCAGCTACTAGTACTTAAATTCTCTGTTTTTCTTCCAAAGTTCTGGGTATAGTCGAATTTACTTTGTCAATAAACCCTGTGCGTTACTCAAATATCTGAAAAGGGAAAACACTTTAAGGAAAAACTGTCGATTCTGTGACCTCGCGTACATACGTAATGCTGGCTGCAATCCAAAATACAGCACTGTTTATGTATATTAAGGAACCCCTCTCTTATCTGCATACAATGCGCTATTATTATTACACACATGCAAATTGCAATGGATCATAATAACGATCACATATAAACGTAAATATCACCGGTGGTTTACAACGGAAGTCCCGTTGCAGGTTTGAAAACTCGCTATTTTTCTGACCACTTAGACATGATATTAAACATCTCGTCATTACCTCACAATATTTGTCTCTGAGAGCCCGTACAAATGAATTCTCCTCATTTTCTTTCTCCATTTCTTCTGCCCCTGGCTCGACCTCTGTTTTGATTTCGTCAACGACTGCCGATGTAGCAATCACCGAATCGTTGGCCTGGTCTGCTGTCAAATCGATTCTCCAGTACGCCATAATGGTGTCTGTTCATTCACATATAGTATTTGAGTACTGTACGATCAGCTGTAAGAAAAAAAAATTGTCAGAAAATGAACTCAGATCTTGAATTTAGCACATGACTCATACGAATGTACCAGACTTCGGACGTCTATGTCGCTCTTCTTTGTTTTGAAACTGAAATGCAAATTTATGACTCAATCTGAGCATGCGCAAAAGACAAGACGGGGGGGGGGGTGTTAATGTTGCAAATGGGATAAATCTATAAATAGTCACGAGTAGAACTGAAATAAGACCCAATTAACAAATTCATAAAATTATGATTCTCTAAACAATCATAACAAAGACCACATAAAAGTCAGCTGCTCTGTTGGCACAACAAAGTTGATTCCAATTGGTCAATTAATAACATTATTAAAACTTATATAATGCTAATTGCATTGTGAAAACCAAACAGATCTTCAAGTGTCTATAATTTAGGTAACCATACCGTTCTCATAGTAATAAAATAAAACAAGTTAGTTGTGAACGACATGCATGTAGGTATAGTTATGAACCGCACGTTACAAAATTGGTAATCAAGAAAAGAAAATTCACATTGCTTCTACATATGGAAAAAAATGATTTGTTGCAGGACTGACAATAGAAAAGTAAATTTCCTGTCACAGCGATGGGAAAAAATTTGCTGCCATACCCATTTCCTCCACCCCCACCCCCAGAAATCAAATGGTTCTCCCCTAATAGTAATAGTCTGTAAGGTACGCTGTGATGGGGCGCCCTCACACATCAACCAACCCCTCTCACTGCAGGTGAGGGCGGAACGACATGACGTATATATGACAGTCTACTGTTCCAACCATGTCAGAAGACAGGATATATAGAATGCATGTATCAACATTAATATTATACGAGAATAGTTCATGTCAATCAAGGTTTTTGTTTATATAAAAGTTTACAGTCAACATTTCTTAGCTTGTGCCGAAATCTTCATATAAAATACAAATTATCAAAATCTATCCAATTATCAACTATTTAAAAGAAGTATGATATATTGGGGACACAGGGGAAACGTTTATTGCCAACAGCGATTTGGGGAAGTCTTAATCACTGTACTGTTTACTGAATTACAACAATGTGTATCATACCGTAGTAGTTTACAGATTAATTTAGTGGCACAAGCTGAGGAGTTTAAAAGATTTTATCTCAAGTAAAAATGTTTACAGAAACCTTGATTAAACTATTACAGTACCCGTATAATGTTAATGTCAATGGGTTCCTGCTTTGTCATTACCTATACATGTATATGTTTTATGACATATTTTTAGAACGCACGACATATTTATAACAAATTAAGCGCTTACGTCATCAGGTTATTTTGAGTGATCAGTCAATTACAAGTGATGGTTAACTAGTATGAACCTAGCTTGTGTCCTTTTTTAATTGTCACGTGATTAACATTATTTGCATAATTTAAATATGGATCAAAATTAAATGTTTGTTCCCAGATCGACCCTTATCATGATATATAATTCATTTATTTTACCACACTTAACATATTGTTTAGAGATTTGGGGCAATACTTACCAAACTCTTCTCGACCCAATATTCCGACTACAAAAGAAATTTGTCCGCTTGATAACATTCACTGATTTCAACGCAAACTCTGAACCCCTTTTTAACCAACTTAATGTTCTAAATATATTTCAACTTAGTAAATTTTCCTCCTGTATTTTCGTGTATGATCTTAGAAATAATCGTTATCCCCACAACATAGAAAAGTATTTTGACCGTCCCATTCATACATATCAAAACCGTTCAGCCTCCAGTGGTAACTTTCGTCCACCATCGATAAAATTGACCATCACCCAACACAATTTCAAATATGCAGCGACAAAGCACTGGAACTCTTTACCAAGTCACCTAAAAATTAACATGTCCAGGCAACAGTTCAAAAATGAACTAAGAAATTATATTTTAAATTCTACACACCAACCTTAATTTATACTCTTTGGCGTTTTTACAACATTTCTGGTTTTTGCTTTATTTCTTCTCGTATGTGTGTGTATGCATATGTATGTATGTGCGTGCGTGTGTGTGTATGAGTGTGCGTGAATGCGTGCTGTGTTTATTTTTGACTTAATTTTCTTCGTTGCGTCCATTTATGAATTTGAATTAATCTAAAATTGAATGTACGGGCCATGGACACGACTAGTTCTGCTGAACTATTTTCATGGTCCCCATTAGATAACACATGTATATTTCCTTTTGTCCAATTTGTTTGAAAGTGTAATGTATTATTTATTTATTTATTTATTGTTTTGTTTTTTGTTATCTGATGAAATAAATTTCAATTCAATATAGTTAGTCGAGGAACCCCCCCCCCCTCCGCCACAAGATGTTTTAATGCCATCGAAGGTATCACAGACAAGTAAGAAATATATCGATATGAACATTATACCACAGACACTTGTGAGCTAATACTTATTCTAAAGAACGTTGTCACACGTGTCACTTTTCTTTCCTCATTTGTAACAAATATAAAATAATATTCTATTTCAGCATGCATAATGCATAATAATGACATTATTAGGTATTTACGGAAAATTAACCGTCATCGGCGTCTCCGATGACGGTATTTTGATGACGGTATTTTTTGAACATTCGTGAACACCTAATAAAATCATTATTTTGTATTATGATCATCCTATAGAATAATAAAATTATAGAATAGAATAATAAAATTATGATTATTTTGAAATAGAATATTAGCTCACAAGTGACTGTGCATTATACTACATCAATTTAATGCAATTATTGTATGTGAGTATACTCTGTAAAAAAAAACTCAGAGTTATAAACTCAGTTCTTATCCGAGGCTCTACAACAAATGGCTTGAAAATAAAACTTCAACTAATTAAATTTACACTTCAGTTTGTGCCATTTTAAGTTTGGAGCAGATACAGACGTGAGTCACGTGACCCACGAAAAGTGCATATGAACATATGTACATTGCCAGATCTAGAGTGATAATCAAAACAACAATCACCACACACACATGTACACAAATAGTATTGTTTACATGTTTTGACAAGGACAAACACACAGAAATGTAAGCACGTTTGTCGTTGTAGTAACCGTGACCTCGTTTTCAATTTAAACTATTAAAAACATCTACGGCCTCCAACAAAAGCAAAGAAAAAGGAATAAACAAACAACGTGGGATAATTATCATTTATTTCGAATATACCGGGAAATGTGTGTGTATCTTTGTTATTCACTTATAGTTTAGACTAAGCTTGGTAATGTCGCCACCAAGGGAAATCTCTAATGACGCATGATAAATGATTTATATCGGCTGGCCACTTTTATAAATAAGACATGTAACCCAATAACAAAGGGTTGCATAATTGATGTATATATATGTAGTATTTATTTGTACTTTATTTTAATGTATATTTCTTTTCAGTATATATACTTGCCCCTCGACTGAAAGTTCGACTGAAAGTGTCAGCCGCTAGTACACATCTGTTGTTGTTTTTCTGTGACATCGAAAAGAGCATATGGTTTAATTTATAGCCGTAAGCTGTAAATTAAAAAAAAATGCTAAACGTTGGTGGAAATGTATGGAAACTGACGATTTTAAAAGCTCAAACATGAAGAGGGGGAGATGAAAGTGAACATCAAGAGAGTGTGCTGTACCAAGCGATGATTATTCAGAAAAATAAAGTTTCCTTTCGTATTCGCACTACGTTTACGTACGATCTTACATTTCTATCTCTGACTGACTGATCTAGCCCGATACTAAAAAAGATGAAAGAGGGCGCTCCATCAGGGTTACTTGAGGGCAAACTTTCAAATCATGCATTCAAAGAAGGGTCAGCATAAAAAATAGTCCAGCCTGTTCACAATTTCACGTCATTTTTTGCGAAATTTTGGTATTTTTTGTCTAGTCCTCAAATGACGATGCCTAAAATTTAACAACAAAGATAAGCTTATGCGTTTCCTTAGATTCACTAGCTGATATTTGTCAGATTTCGATTGCATATTGTGGTAAATGATAAAAATTATGCTGCTTTTCTCACTTATTGACTTTATAATTTCTCTGTATTTACAATTTCCAAAAATTGAATAATTACACATATAATCGTTCTGCCCCCCTCTCTCCCTCTCCCAGATCCTCTCAGTTTCTGCTGATGCATTCAAATGAAAGTGTCCCGATGTGGTGCTTCGCGGAACATACCAAGCATGCGCAGTGGTATCTTTATGCCTGTTCCTCCATCAGGGAAATTAGAGATTTTCTGGCAGCGTATCTGCAGATTATAAACCCGTCTCATTTTGCGCTGATCATGGGTGATTTTATCTGCGAATGGTACCAAATATTTCTGGAAAACATTAACAAATATTAGACTGCGACTAGACTGTGTTGCGGCGTTGAATTTACTTGTTTTCGCGGGTGTATTTCGTCGGTACACCGTTGAGAAATTGCGTCGAAATTTTGAACAGCTCATCTGCCTTCTGCGAGATCGATAGCGAGACCGTCTCTTGATTTGGGATTGCTGTCTTTGTCGTTATTTTTACTCATCCTGAAATTAAGCAGGAGTTACCTTGGATATCGCAGACGGGATGGCGACAACAGCAACATCGCTGTTTGGCACGCAAGTGGACTTGAATCCGACTGCGGAGAAAGATGGATATGAGGTCGGACACGGGCATATATTTATGAAGAAGACGTTTCATAAGCCCACATTTTGTCACCATTGTACGGATATGTTATGGGGACTCATCGGCCAAGGGTTCATTTGCGAAGGTAGGTTTTTCGAAATATATTTTAAAATGAGAATAAATAAAAATTCTCACATTTCTGGCATGTTTGCAACTGGATGCCGAACACGGGCACCGTAGATAATGACTACTGTATGGGGCGTTACGTATGGAGACCGAATGATGTGACACACAGCAGACAGACGTCGCAGAGAAAAAAAATGCATTTATTCATCGAATTCAATGCATAAGTATGGGGATGCATCAAATCGTGATTGCTTCCACCTCTGCTAACATCTTTGTTGCAAATCGCCGTAAGCTAAGACAAATTTAGTACCCTTCTCATAATTTTCCATATATTTGATATAAACAATTCGAGCCAAAATGCACATAGTCGTCGTGTAGAGATTGTCGAATTTAAAATGAGGAACCCTCTGAAAACATTAATAATATGCTCATGTCATATATATATATATTTTTTTTTTGCATTTTTCACAGAATCCTTTAAAATGGCACTGGTAAATTAAAATGTTGCCGTGTTAATATTATTTAAGTAACAATAACCGGGAAATACATTTTATTTTAGTCGTATTAGTCATTTCTAGTCATCTTTTGTGAGCTGACCTCAACAGACACAATTTGTCATAATATTACTCAGTCATAATTAGATCTTATATTCTTGATGTTGCTGTATGTACTGTTAGTTCACAGCGACAATGTTACTAGTACAGTGTGAAGAAAGACAGACACATTAATCAAGGCATAAAAATAAATCAATATGTAATTTAATATTCAATTGAGGGGAATATGATTCTCAACCTTATGAAGATAACATGTCTTGTGTATTAAATCTAAAAAAAGAAAATATTCTCCTGAATTTTAAAATATGTAGTTGATTATTTTAATTAAGGTTACTGCAGACCTAATGTAAATGACACTGACTGAGCAGATATAAATAATGATGTGCAGGTACTAGGAGACAAAAAAACCCCTATTTAATGTTGATAGCCGATGGGACAGTGTCACTGTCAATGGTGACTCACTGCTTTATGCGCAGATATTCTATCAAAGCAAAATTACGGTGCAATGTGTGGCTATTAATAGATCTGCTGTTACAAAGACATACTTTAATATGGCTTCTCCTTTTCTGTAAGCAACGTAACGGTATCAAGTATGTGTTGCCATCAATCTTACTCCCCTTCCATTGTCTGGCAGATTTTTTGTAGTTGACATAGATATTGAACGGTTTGCTAAAATAATTTTTTGACCTGTAATTTTTCTTTCATTTTTAATTTTTTTCCGATAAGGTTTGAGATCTTAGCACAAGGGAAGGGGATCATTGTAAACTAATTACTAATTATTATAGATGTGTATATTTTGCAGCATATATTGTTGGTGGAAAAGCTGCATTGAAATGTGTTGAGAACGCTTTTGTATCCACAGTTTAGTTTCAGATAGGAAGTAGGGTTTCATCTCTAGGTGAAAAAATGGCAGTTGTTTTCATTTTCTGAGAATATCAGTACAAGAACATTTGTAATGATGCCACTGTGTGTTGCCAGGGCTGCAGTATGAAGAGAATAGGGGGTCAGTCACATCTACTGTAACCATGGAAATGTCTAAAAATGGCTATGTTGACTTTTTCTATTGTTCTGGAGTGTAGTCATTAAAATTTTACCTACATAACTCACTCTCATGCATATTTGAATTGAATAGTAGGGCATGTATGTTTTTCCACTGTACACAGGTGGTGAGACGGAGAATGAATGGAATGGTATTATTTAGCACTGTATCTGTCTTTAAAATCAGCTCAAAGTTAGGTTTACCAATCATGTTGTAGCAATTGTTATTTGTACAGGTTAGGGTGAAGGTGAAGGTTAGGATTAGGGTGAATATTTTATCTGGATCCCATACATGTGGAATCCTTAGTGTTATAAACCAAATTAGTATGGTGACGATGAAGACTCCTCTTTGTGGATGATATATTGTTGTTACATGTACATATAAATTTTAGACTTGTCTTCACCAGGAATAATTAAAAAATAAAAAGTAGTTTTCATCCTGATTCTTCAGTTCTTATACACAGATGTGAAGTCATAATGTTTATGTGTTAATACATGTATGACTTAAATTGAATATTGGCCGAACCAGATGATAATGTGTAGTAGAACCCATCTCATTGAAGAGGTGTTCGTAGTGTTTTACAATGTTTTATTTCCCTGATAAACCCAAATTTGTTTTGCCAGTCTGTCTTGAGGATCAAAAGTTGACAATGAGTGCAATTTCCTGAAAAATTAATCAAACAATGTTTTTTTTAGGAGTAGTTAGGTGAAAGATATTTAGGGAGATTAACCTCTAACAGAACACTTTATGAAAAAGACGAATCTTTCACTTTTGAGCAGTTCATTTTATAGGATCCCCAAGTGTATTTTGTTGTTAATCAGGAAATTTACAAATCACACGTAAATGATAATTCATTATTGTCCAGGTATGTTGGTGAATTCCATGTTTTTTAAATATTAAAAATTTAGTAGGTCAAGTACAAACTGTCAAATAGTTGTGGTTTGTAGATTGGATTTTGTCACATTCATCTTTCACAAGTTTCAGTAATGAGCCTAATAAGAGCAGCCACTTGAGATGTGTCATTCAAGTAGTCAACTTTCTGGAATGATAACAGTGCTGTGTGTTTCCAGATTAGGTTACTAGTATGTCACTTATCACCTTTCAGTTCTCCAGCAAATAATCCCTCAAATAGAAAACCCAGTGGGCTTGCTAAGGTATTGGAACCTTAGTAACATGTACAGTACACAGGAATCTGGTAAAAGTTGCATTTAGATTTCAATATCTTGTGCCATAAATTTTATTGGGGAACCTGGTTGTTGTGAAATACCAAGGGAAACCAATTAGAGTGTCAACTACTTACCCCCCTTATAACAGTGTCAGTCCTGTGAGTTGATGATTGGCATTATATCAATCATTGTTTTCATTAAGATGAATGATAGAAGTAGACCTTTGAGTTTCAGATTGGATTTTGTCACTTGATGAATTATTACAGCTAGATGACTAATGAAAACAGCCCTGTGAGTTTGAGATTGGATTTTGTCACAAATGACTAATGAAAACAGTCCTGTAAGTTTGAGATTGGATTTTGTTACAAATGACTAATGAAAACAGCCCTGTAAGTTTGAGATTGGATTTTGTCACAAATGACTAATGAAAACAGCCCTGTAAGTTTGAGATTGGATTTTGTCACAAATGACTAATGAAAACAGCCCTGTGAATTTGAGATTGGATTTTGTCACAAATGACTAATGAAAACAGCCCTGTGAGTTTCACTATACATTTTCACATTTGATCAAGACAATAGTAATAACAGTCCTGTGAGTTTCAGATGGGAGTGTTTCTTCTGATCAGTTATCTTCCAGTAAAGTGACCATACAAAACAGCCTTATCAGTGATCAGTGCCAGATTGGGTTTTATAACTGTTCACTTAAATACTCAGGACATTTTCAATTCCAAACAGGTCAAGCTTTTAGCATAGTCTTTACAATAAATTAAAATGAAGAATTTGAAAAAAAACTAAATTTAAATTAAAATTTAGAAAATACAAATATATTGTTATATAAATATTGTTTCTCGCTGTGTAGTGATTATTTCCTTAGCCTGTTTTAAGATGCATTAATTGTGGTACTTTGGCTGAACAGAAATATGCATTTAATAAATTATTGATTAAATGAAATTTGCTCAAAAAAATTGCGAAAAGGTTAACGTAATCTTTCCATTATTTCCAGTTTCACACAATCACAGTTGATGAGGAAACTTAGTTTTAATAATTTCATCAGTGTTTTTGTTAGGGTGGTAAGTTGTTAAAATCTGCTAGTGTTCTTGAGGTTTTTAAAATCCTGGTTTCCTTTTAAATTATATAAGCAAGGTATGTTAATCTAGTCGATATACAGTATACAACAAGGTATCTACCTGTTGTTCCTAAATCTTATCAAAAACATGATTTATTCAATAATAAAATTTCATGTAGAAATGACAGCTATTTTTGACACACTGACTCTATTTTCTTGAACATTTTCAGTATTTTTATTTGGCAAGTTTATTTTCATTTAGCGTTATTAAATGGAAGCCTAGGTATGGGTATTTCAGTGTCAAAGGTGTCATTTTTTAGAGATGTTAACCATTGTAAGGGACGATTGCACAATGTCCCACCTGCTCAATAAGTGAACACCACCACCCCCACAAGCACCACCCCCACCACCACCACCACCACCACCACAAAGTTCACAAGTGCGACATCACAAGTTTATATATGATGTTAACCATGATACAAAATGTGGCAGTCACACCAGTACGATTGGTGTAATGTAAAAACATGGTAAATGAATTACCAAACATGAATTTCCAAATTTGTGAACCTGTTCACTGAGACCATGTTGAGATGATGGTACACACATCAAAATACTAGGGGAAACCAAGCACTGTATGTCACATTAGAAATAACTTTTTATCAACTTATCAACATCTCAGTAGTAAATACAGAAGCTGTTGTCATTGAAGGCGTGAAAGTTTTCGATATTTGGTTAGAAGTGCGAAAACGAAGTTCAGCAATCGCATTGACGCCAGACCCCCTTCCCCCCAAAAAAACGAACAACATTTGCTTATTGAGCTTGTGTGGCTTGCGATTGTCCTTGTGTGACATTGTGCGGTTGTCCCTTATTGAGCTTGTGTGACAATGTGCGATTGTCCGTAACCTAAATTGATTTAGTGTATTCAAGCCTGAAGCTCATTACTAGGCTTTTGTGTGATTAATTACAATTATGAATATGGTATTTGTAAGAAAGTAATATGCATATTCAAATTAAATTTAATGAGTTCATAGTCAGTTAATGATAATGACCTTTACACATCAATAACATGATGTATTGTCATCAGCTGATTGTTTCATCAATAAGTATTATTTGACTTGATTGGTAGATGTTGTGGTGAAATTAATTTTGATTGGTAGATGTCATGTGATGAAGTTAATTTGGATTGGTAGATGTCATGTGGTAAATTAATTTGATTGGTAGATGTCATGTGGTAAAGTTAATTTGATTGGTAGATGTCATGTGGTAAAATTAATTTGATTGGTAGATGTCATGTGGTAAATTAATTTGATTGGTAGATGCCATGTGGTAAATTAATTTGATTGGTAGATGTCATGTGGTAAAATTAATTTGATTGGTAGATGTCATGTGGAGAGATTGTGGACTGATTGATGCCATGTGGTGAAATTAATTTGATTCCATGGTAGATGCAGATGTCGTAGAGAGATTGATGATTGGTAGATGCCATATGGTACAATTAGTTAAATGGTACATGTCTAGTGGGTAGAATTAATATGGTAGAATTAATGTTATTGTAGATATAATTTACTAAAATTGACTTGTTGGTACATGTCGTGATAACATTGATTTGATTGGTGTATGTAATGTACTATAACTGATTTGATTGGTAGATGTAATATGGTAAGATCCATGAGTGGTAGATTTCATGTGGTAAAATTGATTAGATTAGTCACTGCCGCAAGGTAGCATTGCTTGGATTGGTAGATTATAATAAATGTAGGTTATATATTGTAATATGATTGGCTACGGATAAATGTACACAGTCAGTCATGTAATATGATTGGCTACCGATAGATGTACACAGTTGATAAATGTACACAGCCAGTCAGATGTAATTTGATTGGCTACTGATCAATATACACTGTCACTGTGTCAGTCAGTTGTAATATAATTGGCTTAGCCTACTGTTATTGTTTGTATTGTTGAAAGCATTGTACTTTTGTAGCCAAGCATATGATTAGTTGATTTGTTTCTGATTATATATCATCCAGAAATATACATAGGTGCACTGTATGACATACATTGTGTGATTTAACTAGCGTACATTTGTAAACTAGCTTATTGTGATTGGGTCCTACTTATGTATAGCCTCAGTCAGTTCAATATGATTGACTACTACTGATGCAGCCTGTCAGATTCCTTTATGTGATTGGCTGCAAATAATACAGGTTGCAGTTAACAGTTTGATGTACTGATTGATTGACTATGGTTGCTACAAGGGAATTGGATTGGCTGCTACTGGTTATGCCATCAAATGACTTGATGTGATTGGCTGCTGCTGTCAGATAGCTCAATGTGATAGGCTGCTGACGGATATCTCAGGATATGACAGGTGGCAGCCTACTGATGTATAGACTGACAAGTAGCACAATGTGATTGGTTGCTTCTAGTGAATTATGTTAGTTGTTCTGATACACCATTGGCTGTTTGCTAGTGATGTTATCAAGTAGATTGATTTGATTGGTTGTTTGATTGAATGATGTGGTGATGGCATACCATCATTCAATTGTCATTAATTATGGATTTCTGCTAGCAATTGGTTGCATGGCTAGTTCCAATTTGAAGTAATCTTGTAGTAGCTGTTCAATATCTAGGGTTGCAATTTAGCGCAGGAATGCAGAACATTGAACTGAATAATACTGTAAAACTGGGGAGTTTTTGTTTAGGGATGAGCATAAACCCTAAACATAACCCAGATTTTTTTCTGTCAACCACATATGGGCACCATTCTATACTTGCCCTAGTAATAATTGTATATTTTAAACTGATTGAATTAAGGTCACACTAGACTTCCAACTTTGAAACCAGCAAAGTCTCATATACCATGTCGAATTGACATTTTTTCTCTCTTTGTTCGGTTCTAGGTAGGTGATTTCAAATACTTCAAAACCTGTCTGAAAGTTCATGCTATTGCTATTTTTCTGAATTGCAAATTTACATTAACTGCTTGTTTTACTTAGTAAATATCCAGATGGCAATTTTGACATTGACACCAGCCAGCCACCGACCACATTACCCCCCCCCCCCCCCCCCCCCCCCCCGGCTATTCAGTTGACTGGGTCGACTATTTTCAGCTGTTGAACACAGAAGTTAAATGTAAAATTTGTTTTCAAGGGATTGATTATTTCAAATATCAGAGAAGAATTTCACAACATTGATGTATTTTTTCAGCTGGTATAAATTCTACAATGCCGTACTCTGAAAAAAAACCCTGTACAACAGCTGTTTTCTCATATATTTTTAATTATAGATAAGAAACGATAGAAAAACAAAGATGAATTATTTCTGATAAATTGACACTTGTCTAGTTTAATCCCATCAGATGTATATATTTTTTCTTGATACTAATGAAGTATTGAGAGAAAAAAATCAAAATTGCTGTAGGTGTAAAATTGATAAAATTATTGATCACCTTCCAAATGTTATATACCTCATTGTTCTTTAGTTGGCACAAATAAACTATTTATTGCTACTCAAAGTATTCTCGAGTTGTTTTGAAAGAGTTGTAATCAGAACCTCACTCATATCATTTACATATTAGGCCTAACAAAAAAATTTGTGTCATTCCGATTGCGCTCCATTTTAGAATAGGTGGGGGAGGTAAATTTTTTAATTTATTTTTTATATGTATATTTTTTTCATACATGAGAGTCTAGTTCTGGTAGTTAGGTTTTCCGTTGCTTTCCATATGGTCTCTGTGTTATTGGTTTCTTCTCATCAGATATACAGCCATTACAGATTGGAAGACCAGTTTTATATTGTCTTTTTAATTTGATGTCAGTTTCTGCATCAACTATTTCTTGTTAGACTTCCACAATTTTTGCGATTTTATTTATTTTATTCTTAAACACATAAAATAAAGTTTAGCGTCGACATGAAAAATAAGGTGGGGTCGTGTAACCGGAAACAAAATTTTTTTTTTCTTAGGCCTTATTCGGCCATGTTGGAATCATAATATAATACAAGACAGAATAGTTATGTTCTGTCAAGTATTGAATCCGATAGATTATTGCAAGACATGGCACTAATCAAATTGTATTGCAAATGAGGTCAGATAGTGTCACACAAGTCAAAGGTCAGAGGTCATACATGTCAGATTGTGTAAACACATATATTATATATATAACACAGATGAAATATTTCAGGAATGTCACAGTGCAATGTTAGTGAACATATTTTTCAATTTTAATGATATGTTGATATTTGTAAAAAATGATTTGTACAAATGTAGCTGAATTAGGTATCTGTCTGTGATCCATGTGATTAGGAACGAAACGGTTTCATAGAGGATCATAGCTAAGTTACTAAAGAGTGTGTAATGTTACATGCTTATGATAGATGTAGGATCTGACCTTTCTAACATTACATATTGATAGATGTTACATGTATCAGCTTCTTGTACAAGTTTGGAATTTAAAGCAATTTTGAATTCAAATTCTTCCAAATCCAGGCTGTGCTATAATGTTACATGATTACAAGTGATGGCTCAAGCTTGAAAATGATGACTTATCAAAACACGTTTTTCTTTTATGTGTTTCCGTACAATTTACAGTGCTCTAGACTTGTTCAACACTTGGGTGATACAATGACAATCATGTTAACTGAAACAGTGTCAACAGGCTTGACGAGAAATCTTGTGAACATTGCTACTTTTTGTCGGATGTGATGCCATTAGGCCTAAAAAAAAAAAAATCATTGTTTGGTTCCAGTTACCCAACCCCACCTAGCTTTTCACTGCTGACCCTAAATTTTTTTTTACGTATTCAAGAAAAAAAAAATTGCAAACATTGTGAAGTGTCATGAGAAATAGTGGATGCGGGAACTGACATCAACTTAAAAAGACAATAAAACTGTTCTTCCAATCTGTAATGGCTGTACATCTGATAGGAAGAAATAAACAATATAAAAACCATTTGGAAAACAATGGAAAACTTGAACTTGACACTCACACAGAAAAAATAATACTAAAATAAAAAATCTACCTGCCTGACCTATTCTAATATTGAGCGTAATCAGAACCACACAATTTTTTTGTTAGGCCGAATATCTTAAGCAGATTGGCAGAAATTAGGCTTTGATGTGACTATTTGATAGGCTAATAGTATTAAAATTAAAATTCTCACACAGAAAATGTAGCAGTATTAACAATTGTTGAGCCAGATGGTGAATTGTAACAATGTAAGATTTTTGTTAAGCCAGACAATGAAATGTAGCAATGTTTGTAAGATTTTTGTCAATTCTAACAATGTTGTGTTTCAGGTGACTTGGTTGTCATTGCATTATTGGAATCAAATCCTGACAATGAGATGCAAATTTAATTTAGAGGTAGGATTGCTGATGTGCAATTCATTCTTAATACCTTTAAGTTTATTTTAACTTAACTTGTGTATATTGCACAATGTGGAATTGGAAATAGTTCATTAAGATTGTCACTTATATGTTACTTTAACTAGTAATTTACATAAAGGGGAATTCATAGTTTATATGTATTCTGGTATGGTGTATCGGAGAATATTAGCAAGTACGTGACATATTTGATGTCAAAGCATAATGTTTTAAAGGAACAAAGATCATTTTAATTAAAATTCTGAATTTGCATGACTTGTTCTTCCTTGACTGTTATGTAGGTTATGCATCTCATGAAAACAATCAAAAACAATGTCAGTGTGTTCATTTATTTTGCAAATCTCCCATGCTGCTTTCTGTAATTTGTAAGGAGAATACTGTATTACCATTACTGTATTGTACCTATGTCTCATACTAATTATCATAATTTATGAAGAAATGCTGTCAAGTCTGGAAGTATTCATGTCAAAGTTGAAGTAAACAAATTTTCTATGTTAAGGCTGCTTAGAGTCTTAGGGTGATTCTAATATTTACACCAGTGACCCAAAAATTGGGGTGGGGGAGTGGGAATGGCGATGGGGATTGGAATGGCGATATTGCTATGAATTAAGTACAATAAGACTAATGAAAACAACGATGAAAGCACACATGCGACATCAGGATAAGGAAACTAAATCAAATGTATAATATTAATAATTCTCTGTGATATATAACTTTAACTTTTAAGTAATAAATCAGTCTGCAACTATAGTAACCAGTGAACATTTCTACGCTCAGACTTTTTTTTTTTTTTTTAGAAATTGTCATTAGTAACTTACCCAGGGTCCATGAACGTTCATTCTTGCAGTTATAAACTATTTGTTTTATATACATGTGACCTAATTTTGCAGGTTTTCCTTCTGTTAGTCATTTTAGTGTACTTATAATGTGGTGTTTGGAATCCTGGTAACAGAAAAGGGAGTTTTGGTAAAAACTTAACTTGTAGCTTGTAATTTGGATAGGAACCCTGGCACAAAATGTACAGAACTTGGGAGGGGCAATGCCAGTCTTATAACTAAATTCTGTATTATCCGATAGGTAGAAATTTTATATGTGTGTGTGTGTGTGTGTGTGTGTGTGTGTGTGTGTGTGTGTGTGTGTGTGTGTGTGTGTGTATACTATGTACAAATGTATGTATGTATGTATGTATGTATGTATGTATGTATGTATGTATGTATGTATGTATGTATGTATGTATGTATGTATGTATGTATGTATGTATGTATGTATGTCTGTCTCTGTGCAGTTTTTGAATATTTCTTGGGTCAAGGAAAATAACTTTAAAAAACATACATATATGAATTACAAATGTAGAAAGATAAATCTACTTTGTTGGTCTTGGTTAAGCCACCATTGACAACATGGTCATGGAGTGAAATTAATGAAAAGCAAACAATACAATACTGTTGTTATGACAGCTAAGGTCACAAGGTCAAAGTAAGGTCAATGTAAGGTCAAGCATTCATCCGTGTTGAGTGTTTACATGAAGGGGTGTAGTGTTATCTACATAATATTCCACCACACTCAAGTGCACACTATTTACAATACAATAAATATAGAAGGAAGCTCTTGTGTTTTATTCTGGAGGAGGAAGCTTGCATGTTTTATTCTGGAGGAGGAAGCTCACATGTTTTATTCTGGAGGAGGAAGCTCACATGTTTTATTCAGGAGGAGGAAGCACAATAAGAAATCAGTACAAGATATGTATGTAGATGCTTGTACATTTTATATGTCAATAACATCACATGGTTTATCACTCAGCATGAACAACCAGAGAAAAGAATCTAACATTGCAATTTGCATTGGAAACAGTTTCTGGAAAAGTGCAAGTATTACCAAGTGTACCAGAAGACATTCATTGTTATTGATATATCATGCATTTTTCAAGAAAGGAAATATTCTCTGGGAAATTATGAAAGAGGTGGGTGAGTGAGGGGGCGGATGGCCCCTTGCTGTGTCTGTACCTCCTACCTACGTGTGTGAGCCTGGAATGTCACCACTTCTCAAAGGCACGCTAACCATCTAAGACGGTAGCCAGTCGAATGACTACTCCCAAACTTGTAACCAATCAGACACTGGTCATGAAAATCCCTACCATACGAGATTACATGAACGTCACTATGGCATCACCTTGCCACTTACTTTACTCCATTTGTATCCAAATTAACAAAAGCCTCTCCAAGGCTCTACATAGCTATATTAACCATGCCAACAAAAACAACATTTTGCATGCTTTTCTACAAACCCTTAGAAAATATTATTTGTTTATGTGGAAATAGTAGACATTAAATTCAATTGCCCTCATTTAATGTGATTTTTATCTATTTATTTATTTTCTGTCACAGTGCAAGTAATATGTGGCTCAAATGCATTTAAAATAAAATTTGACATTGTTGCAAGGTTTACCTCTATGTACTATCAAAGTGCAATACAAGGGTTTTCATTCAAATATATAGTGTATAATTATGATAATGTCATTATGCCAATGTTGGATATGAAAAATGGTTATATCTGTCAAATATGGAATTTGGGTATACTTTTCAACTATTAGTAAAGTGTACACATGATTTCAATATATATCAATAATCAATATTTTACATGTTTGAAATAACTAGAATCAGAAGTATAAACCATCAAATAGGATTTTCTCTTTCAATACGTAGACTTACATTTTTCTATCCAATCGTCAAGCTTGGAATATATAGAGCATGTGACCTTGAAAATTTGAGGTCATTACCTTATTAATTGAAAAAAATATCAATCAATTTCACCTTCAATACTATAAAGACAGAACAGTATTAAATGACCTGTGATAAACATATTTGTATAGCAGTACACATTGTATGGTATAATATGAAATTGATTTTAAATTTTTGGGTCCACACCCAAAAATCAGCATACACCCCCCCCCCCCCCCCCAGATAAATCACTTTCTACTTGTAGACAAAATAGACCTGTAATTGACATGTACAAATTACAATATCAAATTGTTGATATTTAAGCAATTTTCTGTAAATACATTGTTGGTTGTCAAATTGAAGAAATAGTACTGAGTGTTACAGCTAGTGCAAGTAATTAACAAATATCGGGAAAGTAATTTAAAAATCCTGAATTTTTCACTGTTATTTTGAGCATTGTCGTGATGTAGAATGAAACAAAGTATGAATCCTGTATTTTTTGTTCAAATGTGTACAAGTTGATTTGAGTATGGTATATATATATCGAAGATTTAGTTAGTGTACACACAGCCTGGGGGAAGATTTGTTTGTGAGACAATGTGTTTACATGGTTTATGAGTTCCAGGAAAGTTCTAGAATGAAAACGTTCCTGGAAATTCTTCAATAATGACACAGAATTTACGTTTCTGGAAAATGACATTTGTGTCCGAAGTAATCATTTACATGTCAAGTGAAATTTCCATTGAAACCAGTCAACCATTGTCTGTTAAATGCATAGAATTCAATAGCACTGGGAAGTGAGATGATTACTCAACTTTATAATCATGTGAAAAATTGAAAAATGGCAAGAAAGTACAAGAAAATTCTTGAAATTTGTGAATTTCGCTTTGTGATGTTTATGAATCCTGTATTTAAGATTTCAGAAGTGAATTGTAATGGTTTAATTTATAACAGCACTGCAAGGAACATACCAGAATACTTATGACATGGTGCTGTCCTTGTAGTACATAATTTATGAATTGATGCTAACATGTAGATGGAAGTCAAGGAATGTCAATTGTCCATGATCTGTGTTAGCAAAGAAATCACTTAAAGGTGACTCTTTATTCACAGCAACACTAAAGGAATGAATGATTGCAAGACCTTAGAATCTGACAGTATGCATATATACATATGTCAAGCCAATATGAGATGGCAGACAATGGTTGTTTGTGAATTTCAAATAATTCATATATGTATGCCATTTTAGGTGGTCCTGTGCTCAGTGCAAATTGTGTGGGTCAGTGGACAAACAGAATTAAAGGCCTGCATTGTGATTGTGATGAATCTATTTGCATGGTTATTAAACTTTCAATAGTCAGTACATACTACAATGTGCCATAAGCGTGATTTAATGTTGTATTGTTAGGCAAAAACAGAAGAAGAATTGTTTCTGGTCAGCTCATGCATCACTTAAATACCCTCCTGTCAGTCTTTTTTTGTTGTGTTTGTCCAGCCCATGCAGTCTGCACATCCGTGGAGAAACACAAAAATAACCCTCCCTACTTCAGTGAAGAGAACTGCAGAGCCAATCATGAACAAGCAAATGAAAGCTGTAAATAAAAAGACAGTAACTGCCATAAATAGTAGACTGAGTGACAGGTTTGTTGAGAATTCCGTGTCGTTGCACCATTTTAGACAGACTGTCCTGATGAGAACAAATTCTTTCTTTCTTTGGCCATATTTTTTTATGTGTTTAAATTTGTAAATTGTATTGTGGTAGACACAATTAAAACTGGTGACTATCTATTTAGTTGTTCTTGTTCATTTGTAGAAAGTATTTGTCTGACATCATTATTTTTGACTAATTATGCTAAAAATAGTAGTACTTTCTACTTTGTAGAAAGTATTTTTTTGACTTTTATTTTTTTCGATTAAATAGAGATTAAATTAGAGATTTATGGCGTCATTAGGAAAGCTTGTGTTATTGCCTCTGATCAGACCTATCAACTTTGCATATATGTATGTGTACAATTTATTGACAAATCATCAGATGACGAGGGCATTTCACATAGAGAGTGTAGTTTTCAACAGGTAAAAATTACAATTAAACTTCAATTTATTGACAAAGAAGTAAATGGTCTGCACCTCAATTAGTTATAATGTTTACATACAGACATCAAGCCAACATACACAGCAGAGACTGAGGTAATTCGGTTTGTCACATGATTAGGTCATTTCACATAGTGGGTGTGGTTTTCAACAGGTAAAAATTAACAAAAAAATAATAATAGCGAAACAGTACTATTATAGTTTGTACATGTACATACAGAGGCTTTGATAGGCCATAGTAGTGGTAAATTTAGATATTTGGTAGGTATTGAGGGCTTTCATTCACACCAGTATTACAGTATATTTACTAGATATTTGGCAAGTACTGGGGTGCTGTCATAAACCAGTATTACAGTATATTTAGATATTTGGCAAGTACCGGGGTGCTTTCATAAACCAGTATTGCAGTATATTTAGATATTTGTCAAGTCAAATAGTTGATATAAAATACTGTGTAATATGTGAGACATTTTCATATTTTTATTGCTATATCTACACAATCTAAGTCTGGATGTCAACGTGGTCTCCGAGAAAGATTCGATGAAGCATTGCACTAGACTATCACAAGACTGAACATTTGATATTGAACTTGTTGATGACATGTATGTTGTACTTAAAATGACCGATCAAAAAAGTTTCAGGGCTACTACCGACGTCAGTGAATTGTAACTTCCTGTTGCAGTGAGTGAATAACATGTAACCCAACCCAGCTATTGGAAAGGACAGTGATATAGTATTGCTATCAAAATTCCAATTGACACATTGGACACTCAATAACTTTGAAAATGCTTGGATTGGATTGACTTCTGGTCTTCGTAAAGTCTGAATATTATATCCGACCTACAGCACAGTTTGTTCAATAAAAAAAGAATAAATATATAAATGTCACATTTATCTTTGACGTGCAAATCAATCTATCATTTCCTAAGTACTCCTGATATACCTCTACATAAACCACTGGCCTATACACACAATATATAAATAAATGTTTATTACTAGAAAATATACTGTGAGTTCTTTTCATTCTAAAATTGGAAAGCAAACTAATTTATAAAAATTTCAGTGAAATTGATAATTGTTAAATACATAATGTTATCCATAAGGTTTTATTTTGTAAGGGCCCAACATAGTCTTTACATGTAATTGTTACAGTGTATTGGGTCTAACATAGCCCTCAGTTGTTAAGGCCCGGTTACACGATGCAACTCGACTAGCAACGCACCATGCAATTCGTCGCATGCGACGAATTGCATCGTGTACTCGCCTCGTCGCAGGGTCTTGCGACGTTGCAAGGTGCGTCGCAAGGAAACCGACATGTCGGTTTCCTTGCGACGCGTCGCAAGTTGCTTCTCGAGTTGCTTCGTGAGTTGCACCGTGTAACCACTTCGTCGCGTCGCAAGCAATAACCTTTGACATATACCTACGTGTCAAATGACGTTCAATGTTATGGCCGCCATGTTTTTAGTATAAATATTCTATTTCAGCAAGTATTTTTTATATAATTTCGATTTATCACCACGATTACCACTTATAAATAGTATACAATGTCCATGAATGCTTAATTTCCGCTGAATATCATTTTATTTCCAACTTGAATGCAAGTAGCGACATCGGAAAGATCAACATCGCCCTAAACGAACTTCGAATTGAATAGAGTTTTACTATCGATACCTCAACAAGTTTTCAGTCATTTTATTCGTAAATATTAGCAATTTCATAGCATTTTTGCCAAATTCCTGCTGCTAGAAGACTTGACCTCGATGACCTGTAACTTTTATATATTTACGCATGTGCAACAGTTAGCTCTTGCGACTCACCATGCAACTAGTTGCATCGTGTTGCGCTCCCGTCGCAGTTGCAAGCCTCGTCGCATGCGACGAATTGCTTCATGAGTTGCATCGTGTAACTGGGCCTTTACAACGCATTGACGTTATCCATAAGGTATTATTTTGTAAGGGTCTAACATAGCCTTTACATGTAATTGTTACAATGTATTGGGTCTGACATAGCCCTCAGTTGTTACAACGCATTGATGTTATCCATAAGGTATTATTTTGTAAGAGTCTAACATAAAGCCCTCAGTTGTTACAATGCCGTGATAGTCATGATTGAATGTTGAATATAATTCTTCCCTTTTATAAATGTTCATTACACAAACATTGTATATATTGACAAAAAGGATATCTTCCTGCTGTTACACACCATTATAATTTATATGCATGAAACAGCCCATGCCATGTATGCAAAGTACAAGGGTGTGAACTTAGTTTACACTGTATCCAGCAATATAGATGAAGTTTCTGTTAAGAGTAGTAAGCTGGTAAAATCTACCTGGGTTCCCCAGTAATTTCATTGGGGTTCATAAACAAAATTGTGGTATACATGTATCATATTGTATGGGAAACTATGCAACTTTCTACCCTTTCCCCTTTCTGTTACCGGGGGTTCCCTAACCTTAGCAAAAACATACAGTAGGTCACACGCATACACATACACACAGACACAGACACACATGCACACACACACACATTGTGTGTGTGTACATACACGTTTGAAAACACCTACACAAATGTATGCTATACATACATACATTATAATGATAGATAACACATTAATCATTGCTAGTACTAAAACATAATACATGTATGCACATTAAGTGACTTGTGTACACCTGTGTACACACACACACACAGTGTGCACATAATCTTTCAAAATTAGCAGTAGTCCAGGGTAATTAGACTACTGGTATCTAGATTGCCAAATTTATGTGGTGTAGACCAATGGAAAGCAATTGAAAATTGTAGCAGAAACAGTTCACTTCACTGTTGCAATGGCTAATTCTGACTACCGAGCAGTGTGCCCTCTAATGATAGCCAAATTTTGTTGTAGTGGGTACAAAATGATAGAAACTAGCATTTCTTATGAGTCCCCACATAGGAAGAGATAGGATAGGGGAATACCAAATTTTGGTGCGTGGTAAGAAATTGTGTGCGTCGGTGGTATACGTGTCAAATTGGCTTAGAGGGTACACTGCTACCAAGCGTAAAAGTAAAAGATTTGAGCCCTGATACTCACACATCCATGCACATTCCTAAGTAAGAGATGTTGGGGCAAACACAGCATGGACATTATATAACCACCTAAATTATATGAACTACATAATTACTTATAATACACAAATTAATGAACATGTATGCACATACACATTCAAGACATCTACATATACAGGTTCGCACTGACATGGTCAACACACATACATATACATGCATACTGACATGCATGCAGACGCACACAACTTTGTAGTATTAAGTCCTATTATCCAAGAAAAAGCTGCAGCAGATTTTATTCCTATTCTGCCATTACACAATTAGTCATCATATGAACCATGAGAAAAAAGTGCATGCAACCCTTAGTGGCCCCAACCTTCCCGTAAGATTCAAATAACGATCCTGCTTTGTGATCTATTTTTACATTCCCTAGTACCTGTACTACTATTTAATTAATGTGTATTTCCTGTGACGTGTTCCCATGGCAATGAAATAAAATAAGGATAAATGGATCGAGTGTCAGGTAATACAAACAAGCTATCATAATTATAACAGATGTGTTTAAGTTTAACTTACTTTTTTATGTTTGATCTACTGTTACCCATATTCCAATGTATGTTATTAATTATTATTATTACTCAAACTTACTATTTCTTGTTTGAATTTCTAGAATCGTCAGTGGCGCTGTGTAATATTGAAATAAGTTGATCTTTTAAAACCATATTTATAAAAATATTGATACAAATGATATACTTAGGTTTCCAGTCTTGAGTGTAGTGGGGAACCCTGGCTTGTAAAATAACTGGGAAATTCTGGTAGACCTATGGTAATCTTTGTAGGTGTTCCTCTACTTGGACCCGCCATTAGCATTTTAAACCACCAAACTAATTCTAAACAGAAACCCTGTATTTGCATAAAGAGCCATGATCATTACTTGGTCTCGTTCACCCAGACTCTTACCACTGGGGGCTCTGCAACAAGACCACTCAGACGAGAGTGTGGGGAAATGTAATCTCAAGTCATCCATGCCTGAAAACACGAAGTACATTTCTTCCAAGTCATGAAAAATTTGGCTTACAAGACCCTTTCTTTGTAATTTACAAGTATCAGTTGCTTGAGACATGCAAACCTGTCGCGAAGGCATGTGAAGTGTTCAGCATGCAATGGTGGACATGAAGTATTCTCCAGAATGCACTGCCCTGGGACAGAGATCCAGTGCGTGCGATTTAGGATTACATTTCCCCAGACTGTGATTTGGGTGGTCTCCTAGTAGAGCCCCCCCGGCAGTGAGAGTCTGAATAACCCAAGATTAATAATTACTAAGTATCACATCATCATGCTTTTCAAATATTTTGCCATGTTTGATATATTTGTATGTTGTACCAATACATCATATTCTAATTATTATGGTAACCATATTGTGATATTGGAATCCAGTCTAATTTCAGTGTCTAATTTCAAAGTTTTCTATTGAAATAATTTATATTCAAATATAATTTGATAGTTAATTTCTATATCACACAAAGGCTTTTTGGATTGAAACACCACTGTGGCTTTCCAAAGACCACTCGGTAATCAGATATGGTCACATGACATAGGTAATTAGGTCATGTGTCTGTCAGGTGATGTCTCACTGTATTGTCAGATAGTGTAAGTTGTAATCAGTAGAGTACTTGGAAAGCAATTGTATGAATAGTTGTGATAAAGCAACGCAGTTGATTTCCTATAACCGTTTAGATAATTCTCTTCGTAAAAGTTTCCTAAATAATCCAAAGATTGAGTTTTTGCAAAAACGTCTTTGCAGTTCTCATATTGATAGTTTTACAAGATATATCCCTAAAAAAAGTAGGTTGTGGTTATCCTATATTTTTTTAATGCAAAGTGAAAATACAAGTAGAAAGAAATCTTGCACAGACACCCTATGAAATTATAATTTATGTAAATTAACGTACGTAGTTTGTACTAGAAACTAAGTCCTTAAAGGGAGAAACAGTTTAACCCTTTCATGACTAGAGACGAGTTTTAAATAATATGGGGGACCCAATTTATATGAATATTTTCATAATTACAATAATATTACTTTATTAGGAAGTAACATTTCCTTAATTTTAGTCTAAAATGAAGTTGATATATGTCAAAAACTTACATAAAACAAGAATTTTGTCCGCACAATTTTGGCGGGAATGTTTTCAGTATTGAAGGGGTTAACAGTACCAGAAAACAATTTATCATTGATGTAGTTTTGATAAAATTGAAAGTTTTGGATGCCGATGAGTGTAAACATTGACTATAAATCTGTGTTGTGCCAATCTGTATAATCTGACAATATAGTCTAATTTAGAAACATATTTGTCTGTTAACTGTTTCCGCTAGCAACTGAACATTTAGTTTAGCCATTAGTTGTATCTAAATATAAATCGTTTGGATTTATGACTAACAACTGTTGGACTTTCGTCAAATTTGTCTATTGTGTAACTTTTATGGTTTTGTGTATTAAAATGTTGAAATGACGGCGTTTGACAGTGTGATTGATATATATGCCATTAGTATTATGTGTTTGAAAGCATAGCTTGTAAAAAGTGACACATATGGTTTCAGCTCAAGTCCAAACATGTTTAATCTATTATCAGTGGTATTAGTGCCAAAACTTGGAATCATAGAATTTAGTTAATAATACCATGGATATTTTTTTGTGAGGAAAGAAATCGGATTCTGATGGTACATGGAATTATACAACACATGCCCCCAAAAATCTGACGGAAATGTTTCACCTTGCTAGGTATTATCAATTTTAATGACTGTTATTGCCAAGCAGCATAGACCTGTTGCCGGTCAAGATGTAGTTTGTTTACGGTACTTAAGGTATATTCTGTTCAAATCTCTCTATCTACACAGTCATGTAACTAGATTTGCAAAAAGCTGTTACTATGATTTGACAATATTCACCGTCACACAGTGTGTTCTCTAATGATAGCCAAATTTTGTTGTTGTCAGTCAAAATGAGAAAAACTAGGATTTCTTGTGAGTCATAGTACTAAGAGATAGGGGATTACCAAATTTTGGTGCATCAAATTGGCTTAGAAGTTAAAGGACACACTGCTGGTAACTAAAATGAGTTTGTTTGTCACCATTGGGCATTCAAATGAATTGAATATGCAGATGACACACATGCACACAAAGTGATATGCAGATGAACACAAGGCATGGCTCTATTTTTTATTTTTTATTTTATTTGTGAACTCATGTGTCCGGCATGTTTTCATAGATCTGGATATTAATCACTTCATTAAAATGTGTGTTCATTTTATTTTATTTTTTTAGAAATCTTGCCCAAAAGAGTTAACTTCCTAAGTTAGTTATGGATGCATTACCAGATAAATTTAGTGTAACTTGTCATTATGCCATCAGAATGAGATTAAAATATCTGTACTGACAAAGGTACAGTCAGTGTTATATGTTGTGATTGATTGGTTAGGCTGACAAAAACATCCAACCCCACAGTGCCCTCAGTTCCAGTGTAAGTTCTGTCATAAAGACATACCGGGGGTATGAATCATGTCACGGAGATGAATTTTTCTAGAGACATTTTGTACATATGTTGAGAACATCTCAATTATATTATCGGGGTTACAATAAAGTCAGGGTTAGTTTGTGTTGGGTTATAAAATTTGATGTAAAATCAACAGAAGTTCAAGGTAGTAAAAGGAAATTGTGATGTAGTGATGGAATGAATGTCTTTTAGATGTCACCTTAGGTCTGTATGTCATGGCCTCACATAGTTAAGAGTTGTCAGAGTATATCAATTAAATTATATTATCCATGGCCTGCTGACATGTACATAGGAGACGGATACCATAGAACTCATTATACCAATGTATGTGTACATGTGTAGCTTGTGGTTGTAATCAAACTAAGGATTAAGGATAGGAATTTACAGAACAGGTTCTATTGTAAACATCAAATTGCGTGCTTGCTTGCATACATGCGTGTGTATGTATGTATGTATGTATGTATGTATGTATGTATGTATGTATGTATGTATGTATGTATGTATGTATGCATGCATGCATGCATGAATGTCTCGTAATTGTATGTATGTATGTATGTATGTATGTATGTATGTATGTATGTTTGTGTATGTATGTATTTATGTATGTATACATTGTGTGTGTGTGTGTGTGTGTGTGTGTGTGTGTGTGTGTCAGTGTCAGCTGTGTCAGAACAATCAACATTTCAATACATACAATTGAAGAAACTTACCAGGGTATCTAATTTTATCCATCTTCATTTTCTGTTGCCGTGGCAATTTGTTCTGCTTGACCCCCTGAACCTATTATGAAATATCAAAGGTCGTTTGCCATTCAATACTATGCACAGTGAGACTGTTGCATGGCATTAATGTTAGCATAGCTTTCAATAAAAGCCGACATCACAACCTATTTCCATAATGATGACAGACACCTTCATATCTTTGAGTCTATGATATTCTCTTATAAAATTGACTGATTTATGATGGTTATTTTATTGAATAGCTTTTATTTTAAGGTCCTACTTAATACTTTTTGCTTTAGTTTTAAAATGCACTGAGAAATAGGGAATTAGAAATTGGAAATTGAAATATTAATTTTCCCATAAAGAATATATTATTATGCACGGTTATGAATTTATTGTTATTGGTGAAATTAAAATATAGAAATGATGGGAGACCGAGAGGAAAGAATTGAAAAATTTACATTTTATTTGTGCCACTAGTTTTACCACCATTTTGATGGGATCTTCAATATAAAGGTTGGGGACTCAAAATTAATACATTATACGATCAATTTCATTAAATATTTATAGTGATGGCAATTTTATGTAAAGGTGGATTTTTTAAGGAAAATGTTATTGCCAATTAATAATTATGTACAACCTCAGGCAATGGTGTAATATATAACAGGTCATATTAAATTTCAAAATATTCTATTCTATTCTATTCTATTCTATTCTATTCTATTCTATTCTATTCTACAGGTCATATTAAATTTCAAAATATTCTATTCTATTCTATTCTGTTCTATTCTATTCTATTCTATTCTATTCTATTCTATTCTATTCTATAATATATTATAATATAATATAATTATTATATTGTATTATATTATATTATATTATATTATATTATATTATCTTCAAATGGCAATTATATATATTATATATTATTGTATTATTATACACATTTTTGATTCTTTGCAGACAGAAACTAATAAAATATAATTATGAAAATATTACACTCATTTAACCGTCTTCTGGAAAGGTGTTGAGGGCAAATTGTTCATGTCATTGCTAGGTTAGGAATAATCATGTTATATTTCTAAAAATATTCATCAACTCTTAGTTTTATTATTGCTGTCATATTTGGTGTATTATGTATGGATTGATAATTACATCCACAGATAATTTCCATATTGTAAAAATTAATGTGTCCTGTCTCGAACTGTCATAGTTTTTAGGGAGGGGAGGAGAGGGATAGGAGGGAGGGAGGGGGCATACACAGAAAATTTCCATTTTAAAAAAATCATTGTGTCCTATCTTGTACTGGCATAGCTTTTAGGTGGAGGGGAAGAATAGTTTCTATAACATGAATTAATATTAATTAATTGTAAATATGCAAAATCTGTTGTTACTTTTTTTTTCAATTAGATAACCAACAATATATTCAATGAAATTTGTTAAAGTCCCTATGATTAGACATACATTGTACAATGTACATGCTAATTAGAGGTTAATATTATCCTTGATTAAGTAGTACTGTATTAAACAGGTATGTGCCTTGGGAGAGGGGGAGGGGAAGGGGCTTAATTAAGGGTACAGACCAAAATATCAGTTTGAAATTTGATTGGATGTGTTATACCATAGCTTCACAGCTACATTTACTCACAGTGATTCTGTACTGTTCAGGGTGTACAATATTACAAGTATTAAAGTCATTATAGCTAACAAAACAGTTTTAAAAAACATTCCATTTGCAGATAGTTCACTTCTAAGTGAAGCTTGATTATCCCATTTGTTCATTTCATGCCCCCCCCCCCCCATAAGCACCATATTAAGGGCCATACTTTAACGTGTTTTGATCTGTTCCATATTATTAGGGAGTTCAGAATTCAAAATGGCGGCCATACGAATTCACGGTCACTGTAAAATTCATTCGATTTTTAATTTGCTATTTCAACCCACTCCGGTTGTCATTTCGCGATAAAATTACGATTATTTTTGAAAGGGGGTAGATTTTCAATGATTTCGCGCGATAAAAGCTTATGATGTGTAGTTTTCGAAAAGCACGCCCGGTGGGAAAGTCGCCCAACAGGCGGCCTCGCGCCATTGCTGTACTACGTGGCACTTGATTCTGGCGGGGGTGTCTCTTGCAAACGGGAATAGCGAAGGGTGAGCCAATCAAGTGAGACCTTTCAAACCTAGCTAAAATTATAGCCAATAAAATTAGCTGTAAGATGATATGTGTTTAATACGGGTCAGGCCAGCATCTATAGTAGTAAAGTAAGGTTGAAGTTTTTGTCGCGTGATTTCGTATTTATGTACGGTGCGTAGTCTTTTTAAACAGTAATTTTCAGATCCTTTGGTATTTAAACTACGTTTCTGGGTTATTTATTTGGTATGTTATTGACCAGCTCCCTTTATAAAAACGCGGTACAAATTGGACGTCAGCGTTCGACCGGGCGTTCATCGGAACGGACTCAGTGAAGCTAATGGCGGCTGTCAAAATCGATGATGCAATTTGATCGTGTTGTTATCGTTGCGTCGAATTACAAATAATCGCTTTTAGTTTGTGGGTCTAATACTTGTTTCATTTTCTTTCGATGAGTTTATTCAGCAAGAAAACATCGTGTTATATGTTTTTGTACTTCCTACATGCAGTGACGATCGTAATTGTTACCAGTAGTAGTACAACTTACAGTCTACATGTACATTGCCATGTACTGCAGTGCTAACACAGTTACGTGTTTCGTGTTGCGAGGTCGTGTTTGGGGGGACATTTCTAAATACACGAAATCAGTTATTGAATGTGTAGTCGATATTGGTATTCAGTTTGAAAAATTAAAATCCTGAACTTTATTTTACTAGTGGTTTTGTCATTTCTTAGTAACTATAAGAACGACTGTATCACGTTCCGTCAACCCGGAAGTACATAGACATGAAAATAGACTAAGCGGCTTTTACATGTAATTAGTAACGAAATTTTACTCTAACTGTTGATAACCTTCAAATTTATTTATTTTTGAATACATTCTAATGTGCCCTAAAGACGACACTATAGAGACTTGCTGTATGGGAAGGTAATTTTTTTGTCTTTATAAATGCTATACATGTAGTCAGATTAATGTGTACTAGAAATGTTATGTAAAATATCTGCCAGAGATAAGACCACATCATATATTATTACCCCTCCCCCCAAAAAAAAAAAATGAAGACAAAATACTTTTAAAAAGAAGAAGCTCCAAAACAGAGAAAAGAACAAAATTACAGGAAGGAGATGAAGCAAGAACAACTACAAAGAAAACAACAGAAGACAGTTCAATTGGAACACAGGATTTCAAATAAGTATGGGGTTTGGAAAAGTGAATTAGAAGTAGAGCAAAAACTAAGAGAGATGAAGAGAAGTGAACAAGTGAAAGCACTTAATAAAGACCAGATTCTGTTTCATGTTGACATTTTAAAGACAATACTTGTAAACAAACAAACCTACCAAATTTTGTTGATGATATTAATAACAATTTGAAGGTACTAGATAATAACAACACAACAAATAGCTAAGACTAGTAAGAGAGAGAAGAAAAGAAAAACAAGAACGTGCACAGGACGTATCAGTTTTGTATTACACAAACAACACAATGTGGCATGCATGTTGCCCATAGATGAAGATGACTAGTTTGCTGGTTAAGTCATTGAAACTTCTTGTACCCCATCTGTTATCGGTGTCCATTTTCTTGCAAGGAATATCGTCATGCGAATTCTTTTAAATGGCCAATGTTGCAACAGTTGACCCCAAATTTTTAAAGGAAATTCATGTTGAACCTTGAGACTCTATAAGCTTATTCAGTAAGAATCATTGATGAAGAAGAGAAGTCATACATAGCAATCAAGAACAAATACTTTTTCATTTAACTTTCAGTGGGGGGGGGGGGGGGGGTGGATGCCTAGTGATCTTCTGAACTATTCTCTATGATATCATGTGAGGTCTGCATACATTTAAATTCACGGTCATTCACTGTCTAAGATAAAATCAATATCATACGCACGAGACAAATGAATTATACAAGTATGTAAATTTATATTGAATTGCATACTCATGTTGAAAATTAAACACTTTGAAAAGTAGAAAAATTACTTAATTATAAGCTGTACTGTAATGATTGAAGTGTTTAGAAGTGTTTAGAACTACATTCAGGTGTTATTGGTGTGTCTATCAAATTTCATCAAAGTACCATGTATAGTTTTTGAGTTACAGTACAGACATTTGATTCTTGCATTATAGGGATATTTGCCTATACTATACGGTGCGATTTACCAAATCATATCTTTGGGATTTGCAACTTGAAATGATACAACTATATCAAGTATTGATTATTGATTATTGGATCAAATTCCAAGGAGATATCTTGTATAATTATAAAGTTATAGTCTTCTGAATGTTGCGAAAAATGACAAATTTGTCAGTGCCGCACCAAAACACATATTTAAAATTTAAGTCTAATAAAATATTTGTGAAGTTTACCATTCTCCAAAAGTTCTTAAAACCTAATAATATTGACTGATTTTCTGAATTTGTACTCACAATTAGTAGCTCAAGAGTATCAACAGTGATTATTATCATATAAGGGCAGTAAAGTGAAATATTACGTATTTTAAATTTTCAATTTTGGAATATTTTTGCCAGATTTCTTGCGAACTATATGATATTGCGACATTCCGCTTTTTAATACCAATAATTTGATACTTTCAATCACTAAATGTGATACATATGAACATCCAATTATTTTATCACTTTGCTGAATGTATAAATTAGTAACATAAACTACATGAACAGAAAAGTTTGTTTATGAAAATTCCTAAAAATCCAATATGGCCGCCGCCAATATGGCCGCCATTCCATAATGAAAACAGGGCTCTTCATGATTTTCAATGAGTTGAAAATATGAAACTATAATCGGAATATAATCTTTGACATTATTTTTTGAATTTGTAACTAAATAACTATGTTGTCTGAAAATTGTAGCTAAATTGAGAGAATTATTTTGAAGTTAACAGTCATCAAAGTTTTAAGATTTTGATGTTTTCCAATGGTGCCGCACTGAAAAAAACTAAGTCAGATGAAATATTTAGCATTTTTGATTGTCTTAAAATTTAAAAATACAAGAAAATTTTGTGTAAATCATGTAAAGATTGTTTAAATGGGTAAAACTCTTTCAGTATCTTAAACATTTTTCCTAATGAAAGCAGTCTTTATGAAGTTAACTTCCTCTAAAATGAGGAAATTGTCAGTTTTTAGAGATTTTCAACTCAATTTTCTCAAAAACAGGCAAATTTTAGCGCGGTAAAAGTGTGATAACTTTTGAACCGGTGGACCAATTTCAATAATTTTTTTTTTATTTTACTACACTTTCATAGGATGATAATTGTTTAGTATTAAAATATTGCTATTATGGATCTAAATTTTTCACTGAACTCCCTAATATTATTTGCTAAATTATAAAAAAATGCAAATTGTCTGTGTTAGTTGTATGTTTTGTATAGTGACGCCCTTGTCCTGAATTCAATTCTTTTCCTACCAAGATTTTATAATAGGCCACAAAAATCCTCCCTTTTACAGTTATTGATAAAATTAAAAGCCATCATCACAGCTTGCATATTGTGCCTTTTATAGTCACTAATGGGAAAAAAGCTTTCATAAGTTAGAAGACATGTGGTAGGTAGACTATTGTGAATGTTGCTGATTTTGCTGTTCAGTGTTGTATATTTTGTGTGTCTTACTGGAAGTGGTGTCACCAGGTAGGATTCTAATTTCTACCCAGTTTATTGAATTTATACCCTCTGTGCATACCAGTCTCTTTTATTGTGTCACCAATAGAGGGCACTGTACCAGCCTAGCACAGTGTCACCTTGGAATCACCTTTGACCTAATTTGCAGTTTGAACTTGGCTCGAAGTACGTGTCGACACATGACAAAAATATGAGAATAGAGACATTGCATGATACTATGTACATGTACATGCTGTGTCAATTTGCAATCATGATCACGATGTAGCCGCATTTTATACCATGAGAATGAAATTTCAGAGACAGACACAATCCATGTCAATTTTGAGACTCTCTTGAAATTAACTACTGCATTAATTAGCTGTATGCAAGCATTTTTCAAAAACCTGATAATCTTAATATGGAGGTTGATTATTGCGAGTGAAATGTTGCTTAAATCTGGTATAATGTTTATATTTTCTTGCTCTGATACTAATATATATGTATGGTAGTTTTCATTAAAATATTAAATATTCGGGTCTAAGCAAGGTCACCTAAATTTGATTTTTATCTTGAATTTTTATGCATGCTTCCCTGGGCAAATGCAATACATGGCTCCCAATCCTTGTAAAACTTTCTACACAACGATAATGGTGTTATCTTGTTTTGAGTGTTTCTACTTGCATTGAAAAGTTGAACCCTATAAATTACATAAGGCTTCAGTATGTATGGGAAAATTAGAGAGATTACTATTACGTGTTTGACACTTGCTAGGCATAGAGGGTACAAGCTGTCATTTCAAAGAATGTCTTAAGAAGCAGCTGTCACCAGTGGATCTCAATATTTAAAGATTTTTGAAATTTGTCAGGTCACAGTGAGGACCTGACCTGACCTGACCTGATCTGACCTGACCTGACCTGACCTGACCTCAATAACCACTTAAGAGACCTGGTCATCAGAGGCACTGATTTTTGTGTTTTTATCGTTATCATTGCTATCACCTTACAGTACATTTCATGATTATTGCACCATGTAATGTGTACAGCTACATACAGAGTTACTTCTAGGTATTGTAATGTCCCACAAGGTGTACAGTATCATTATAGCTAACTAAACCGTTTTTAAAAAAAGATCTAGTTGGAGTTTTTAAGTCCTGAAAAGATGTAGACTCCTTGTAATTTGGAAAAAAAGAAATAACAGTATGCATTATAACTGAGTCTGTATGACTAAGATAATAGACATTATCCTTAAGTCTGAAAAAAAATGGAAATTTATTGCATAGAGTCAGGTCTACATCTAATGGATATTGATAATTCAATCCTATTAATTAGGAATCATTTTTCTTCATCAAATATCAGAAGTTTGGAAATGTATGGATGCAGCATATTGAGTGGAAAAGTCATTGCAACCTAATTCTGTGTTCCTGGATATCCAATTAACCTTGTTTCATAATATTAATACCCTGTACTTTGATAAGTGTAACTTATTAGAATTGCAGATGTTTCTGATAGTAACAACTAGGTCAAGATGTCCTTTATTGGCCATTAATCTTTTGCATTGTGTGTCACAATTTTATAGGTTCTAGTCCTATACATGTTATGATCATCTCCACCATGCAGTCAAATGGATTTCTCTAGCACAGAATTCCATTCTTGCCACCGACAGCACTAGTTTAATTTTATTGTGGAGCATTGTTATAAATGTGATAACATTAGTTTGTCCTCGCATGACTTACTTTAAGACTTGAGGTTGAGTTTGTAGTAAACTGAACCAAGTAACCAGTTACAGCTGTCCCCAGCAGGAGATTTAACTAGATTTTTTCAGTAGGATATGTCCATTTGACTATTGTGAAGAGAAAGATATGGAAGACGAATACACATATTACTACTAGACTAGTAACTTTGTGACATTATGGAAAGAATGGGTTTGTTTAGGGGTTTACAAGTTGTTCGTATGTCATATATGACAATCTGTGTCCATGCAAGTATGATAGGAATATGAACCAGTGTAGAAAACCCTGGCTTGCTTGAAATTGAGTCTCGAGACTGTTCGTGGCATCGGATCTCTTTAAAGAGAGAGGTTGTCAAAACCACAGATGAAGAGTGATCTAGACTTGTAAAAACTAAGACTTAGATATTAAAACATGATTATTCAGGAACCCTGGTAGCATACATACCTATAGGGGAAATTCTGGTATGATTGATTTCCATAACTGAAAATACCAAGATGGGGTTTGAGAGGACTAGGAAATATTTAATACGTCAGGTAGTTTTTACTTGTTTAAGGCTTCAAAAGTTGTGGTCTATTAAAACAATAAACTAACTAAAGGTAAAATACGCAGTGAGAAGTTTTAGGGAGTGGTCTTGTTTTCTATGAGGACCTGTTCACTCTGCAGCAATTTATTAAGGAAATGTAGTTGATACAGAAAGTATGTTGTTATTATAAATTAATCATAAATGAAATAGCTATCAATTTATGTCTTAATGCACTAGATGATACACTGTAGACAATATAGGTTATTCTAATATGCATTTTCGTAATTTATATAGCTTGACAGTGTATAATAAATGGTACACAGTGCTAATTGGCATACACTCTACCCTGACGAGAATTGATTGCCAATACCAGGGACTCAAAGTCAAGCAGAGCTCAAGGAGCATACATATTTTACACTGTATGTAAAATTATCTTTGCTTTGCCTGATTTGAAATTGAAAAAGTTGAAAGCATTGTATTTATGCTGATCACAGAAACAGTCAGTTGCCATACTCATAGGCTGTCTTGTTAGAAAAACTATTAAAGACTACCTGCAAAAAGAATATAAAAAATGTTTGTTTTTTTTAACTGAGAAAAAGACAACTTGGTGATTACTATGCTGGGCAGTATTTTTGTGAAGACTGATAAGTACGTGTAGGTAAATCTGCCAGTTTCGCTTGGGTTCTTCACCAAAATAATGAAACCAGGTCATCAATTCTACCAGACTTTCCCTTCTGTTCCCAAACCTTAGTCGCAAAAACAGTGAAAATACACCTGAATTCATAAGACTCGGTAAGATTTGAATTCACTCCCCCCCCCCCTTCCCCTCCGACTGATGTTTCCAAACCTTAGCAAATGTACACCTTTGTAACAAAGCTAAGACTAAGGTAAAATTTGAACTCTTTCCCCTCCCTTGCCCCCTCCCATACCGATGTTCCCAAACCTTTGAAAATAACACACCCTCATGACAAAGCTAAACTAGGAACTTGTGCCACTTCCATCTCGCCACTTCATGGGTACATTCCAATTACTTTCAACATAATTTCTATTTCATTATCTATGCAACTATCTGTGTGTTAGTTCTTCCCAAGGGTGAACCACCCCTGTCTAAGAAACATAGTCAATAAACCAGCCTATTTTGGCTTCCTTCATAAAATAGACGTAGTCTTGTGTTCCTTCTAAGACTCCTCGGGGGAAATTACTGATGTCCGGATGTCAAAATAATTAAATTGCTTAATGGAAATTTCTAATTAATCCACTCAGCCACAACGTGATTAATCCCAGTGGCTTTTCTCCAGAAGTTCCTATGATTGACACCATTTCTTGGTATAATCAACAAGTAATATGTTTTATGACCAGGGGCCAGTCAGTCGCATAGCTTGAGATAATGGCTGTTGTACTAGTAGACAGATACCTTTCACAACCTTTATTCTTTATCACCTAGAAGAAAGGCATTGTTGATCAAAAGGCCCACAAACTGTTACTACCAGTACAAGTTTTTCCTAGTGTAAAATTTAACCAAAGCTTTGATAGTGATAATATTATGATCCTTCAGCCTGCCACCCCCCCCCCCCCTCCCCTCATCCCCCCAAAACAACAAACAAAAGCAATTCATCATGTATAGTATTAGTAACAGCAAGGTGTGTTGGAAATGTTTTAATTAAAATGCTTACAAAATGACAAAGATGTTTGAAACTGAGCATGATGTATTTTCTGAATTTATTGGCAACCAAAAAATGTTGTCATAATATCACCTTATATGACATAAATACATTTCTTGTGAGATGTTGCTAGCCATTATCCAAAATCTTTTGGTATGACCAACTTTTGAATAAAAATAACCACCAAAAGACAAAGTTAAAGGCTGTGCCCATTTAAGCAATGTACCATCATTAGGCTGTTGCTATGGGTGTGGTCTTGTTGCTCGGCATATTTCTATACATTTTTTTTGAATGTTTAGTAATCACTTGCCTCGCAAATAATGTTGCTATCTCTGCAAAATGTACTGGCATTTGGTTGTTGCTATTGCCATGATCTTGTTGCTTGGCATATTTCCATACATTTTTTTTGAGTGATTACTCATTTATCAAATAATCCTATCTTTGCAAAATGTACTGGCATTTGATTGTTGCTTAGGATTTGGTCATGGTTGTTAGGACTAATTGTGTCAATAATTTGTACTTCTAAGTTGTAGAAACCCCACCAAATTTCAGTCCAATCTGCTCTTCAATATACTATAATGTAAAACATAATGTAGCATGATATCATATTGTAACATATGAAATTGAGAATATATTGTATACTTAATTGGCACTAGCACATTGCTGATACAACAGATTGCTATTTCACATGGTTGAGGTATAGATTTTTATGTAGGTTTTTTAGAGTAATTATAATTAACGATCATTATTTAATTACATAGTAAGATTGGTATGATATATCATATGGAAAATGTCAAATTTTGAGATGCAAGGCAAAGATATTTTTATTACCGTAATTGTCGTTTGTGTATTTTCTGGATGACTAGATGATGTGGTAAAAGTGATACAAAGCCCTAGATAGCTGACAGTCCATCTATCATACCAAATACTAGATAATATCCTGGAAGCTAATAACTACTACATGCTAATTTTCAGGATGAGCACACACCATATTGTCTAATTAGTCAGTTTGAAGAATTATAGTACAATTAGAATTTATATAGGTTGATTGCACCTCTGGGGTCAGAGGTCATACAGATATTTGAATATTCATGATTTGGGGTCAGAGGTCATTTAATGCATTTGAATATTCATCACAGTTGACATTCAATGTTCTTACTCAGGCAAGGGTCAACAATCATCACACAGGCACTTGTTTCATGTTGTACAGTAATTGTGTTCTGTTGCAAACCTTGTCTCAATTTCATAGTGAATAAACTTGCATGATTACAGAAACAAGTGTAATTTTACCCCTTTCATATAGTTGGCTAAATACGTCAATATTATCAACATTTTTATTGTATTCTGATAGGAACATTCTGATACATATCTCAGGAAACAAGTGCCTGTGGATCATCAGTAGAAGTTGTGTGTGGGGGGGTTTCAACTTTATATAAGACTTGCTTGAGTTGCAGACAAATTTATTGTGTTTTGATGTGGTAAAATCCTGATACTTAACCATTGTACAGGACACACTGGTGATTTTGTCATTGTTACCCAGAACCTTGTGGTTGGGGCTCTCAATCACTAAATGACTACTGCTGCCCAGAGAGTCTTGGGAAATATTTAACAAAATTTACATGACTTCTACTTTTGGGTAGGATGAATGCATCGTGGTAAAGTGCACAGCCAAGAATGGGGACACCAAGTATATAATCACAGGCAGTTCAAGCTTCTTTGTCACATGTTTGACAGTCTAGCTCAATAGATACCAGTTATTTCAAATTATATAATAAATAATTTTATAAACTCAATCTACGACCATGTTTGCATGCATATTCGCTCATCCTAACCGAAAGCAGAAGTCACAAGACTTCTGTTTACTATATCTCCAGACTCTTTGTAGCAGTAGCCATTCTGTATGAGCATCAACAATGAGTCTGGGTAACCGAAACTAATGTACTCATAGTGAATAATACCTTGTTGTTGAAGATCATTCTCATTTATCTAGCCTCCCTGTAGACTTGAACAACTAGCGTTACTACACTATTCTGCTATCCTAACTGACAGTTTTTTTGAATTTTCACTCCATTCCCAAATCTACCCAGACATATATAAGTAGTTAAACCCTGCCCTGTTATACACATAATGCGTACAAAACATTAGGGTAAGTTTAGATAGAATCAGCATTCTTCTAATTATGGATTTATCATGTGACCTGATTTAAATATGTCTAATTATGTATTCGACCAATCATGCTGTATATAGGAATGCCATTTGAGACTAGCTCTGAATGGTAGTCAGAATAGACTTGGAACGATAGCGAAAGTTCAAAAACTCAAAATGTCAGTTAGGATAGCAGAATATAGTAGTGATAGTCCTTCAAGTTATCATTTATAAATGAGAACATATGGAAATTGGGTGTTTATTAAGCTGTACCTTTTCTAGGAAACAAATTGAATAATTCATATTTTAATAATTAAGCCTTAGTTCTGCACAAAGGGGAACAAGGCAAAAAGGTCAAAACCATGAATTTATAAGAAAAAACATATCTGACAGTGAATAAGTTATTAGTTTTCTAGAGATCATATATTAAATTATAACGTCTGTGTCAAACAAAGTCCTAGATATCCAAGATTATAATATTTGATTTATAACCTTTTTGTTAATCATTAGTAGATCTATAGAAATAAGTTATTGGAATTGAGGAAAATTCTGAGTTTAGAAGAATTAAAACATTTTTTGTGCACACTAACAAAGACAAAAATTGTCTGCTGTGAATGTAAATTGTAACAACTAGGTTTTTTGTTGTGAGTTAACACATCACAAAGAATAATTTCTTTGCGTTAAGGCAAAAAACTGGTCAGCATGCACATCACTGAAATACCCCCGCATTGACCTGGTTTATTTGTGTTTGTCCAGCCAAACATGCACAAGCAAATGACATCTGCACCCCCCTCCCGCGCCCCATGCATGCACACATGCACGCACGCACACACACGCTCAATCTAAAGTACTAAATAAAAAGAACAGTAGCTGCCATAAATAGATTGAGTGAAAGGTGAGTTGAGAATGTTGAAAAAAAAGTAATTGCATCGTCACACCACTTTAGACAAAATGCCCTGACCAGAAACAATTCTTTTTTTGTTACAAGAAATTTGTGTTGCACAACAAGGGCATACTGATTACAATCATAGAAATATGTATATATTTGATATATATGGATATATTTGGCAAAGTTCTTCATTTTATAACTTCTGAAATTTATTCAAAATTAATGTTACTGTAACTATAGAAATAGTCATGGGTCTTGTTCAGTATGCCCTCTAATGATAGTCAAATTTTGTTGTTGTGAGTCAAAGTGACAAAAACTGATATTTCTTGTAAGTCACCAAATAGTAAGAGATAGGGGAACACCAAAATTTCAATGTGTCATTAGAAATTGTGTGTATAAGTGGCGCATCAAATTGTCATAGAGGGCACACTGGTTTCATTTCTCATACTAAGTTTAATGTTTAAATGTTCTTCTGTACTTGTTTTGTTCTGGTTTGTTTTGTTCTAGGTGTTTATCATATATTCCTTTTCCTTGTTAGAAAATTTATAAAACAAAATGATATGAACAATAGTTATAGGAATGAATTGGACGCAATTCTTAGTGTGCAAGATTTTGACAGTTATTAAAGTTAAGACCTCAGTCACTGTCTGTATTACCATACAGAGAATGGATAGTTATGAATTCAGCGCATGGTGTGTCTGCCATTACTGATTTTTAGAGTGTCTGCACTAGAATATAGCATGCCCTGATTTCATCATTACCAATTAAAAATAAAGGTGTCATATTCAATTTAGCAGACTGATAAAATGGTGTGTAAAATTGACTGTTTTCACTACAGATAGAGTCTGTTACTGTGGTTACATTTTTCGGCGAAAGTCAGGGTTGAAGATACAATTATATTATACACAATAACCCCATGTTTATGCTCGTAATGTGCTTCAAAGTGACAAATTTGACCTCTAGGTTATGAAAGATTAATGTCGCTTAGCAATATGTGCCACCAGAATTAATGACCAGATCGTGGCTCCAGGGTATGACTTAGCCTGTCGTGGTTCACAAAACTTTGAAAATGTGTTTGAAATGTGTTGAAATTACATTAAAAAGACAAGGGAAATAGATTGGACATATCAAAGGTAAAATCAGACCATATTTATTGCTTATGATACAATATTGTAACATTCAGTCGGTATGATATGAACATAAAAAAAAAAATTGATAAAAATGACATTAGTAAATGTAAAATTTCTACAAAGATTAAAAAAAATGATGTGTTTAACGATAACTATTTCTGTGATGGAATTTTTAGATATTAGAAGCTTTAAATTCTGATTTTTCTCTAAAAACAGCAATAAACAGTCTTTAAAAATAATTATTCTAACTGAAAAGAACATCTGATAGAAATATATTTTTCAAAATGTGGAGGCGATAACAAAGTAATATGAAAATATTATTTTATTTATTAACGATTATATTATGATAAATGATTTGTGAAATCTTCCGTTCTACAATAAAAAAAAAGGTATAAGCTATCACAGTGTAAGTACATGTAGTACACAAGATGACCCTAAGTGATACAATGTCACCACTAGAGGGGGCACTATTTAGGGAAGGGTCACGAATATTAAAATTAGAAATGTACGATATTTTATGTTGAGTATACATTGTTACTTTAAACTTAAAGGCCAGGGATTCAATACCAGGTTTTCGATTTTAGTGTTATCAGATTAGTGGAGCTATATGGATTATATGTGATAGTTCTTTTGTTCTGAACAGACTGACTTCATCCATCAAAATCATCACAATTTTCATTCTAATGAAAACCTGTACTGGCTGCAACCAGAGTATTAATTGATTAATCAGACAAGCAAAAATATTTTGACTGAAAATTGTTTAAAATACCAATAATTAGACATTGTACATGATGTTAAAGTGGCCATATGGATGAGAATTTGGTATTTATTTTGGATTTTTATTTGATAAAACAGCTTCACTATGTATTTTTACATGAAAATATAATGTGAAATAACATATACCACGTACATGTTCATAACTCAATACATTGCAAAAAGATGCAAAAGGTGAAAAAAGTGTTGTTATTGTACGTACAATAACAAATATTTTACACAATGTTTAATGTTTTGCATAATTTGGCTTGTGCATGGTATAATAAGACTCACTCATGTAATAAACATGAAGGAATAGTAATTATCCGTGTGATTTAAGTAGCATGTACTTCATTTTTTTTTGAACAATTTAAAAAGAATAATTTGTTGTTGTGTATAATAATTATCATTGTAACCGTAATTGTAAACACAGTGGGAAAATGTGTAGGAATTTAATTAAAAAAGCTGTGTGAATACGATTTAATGCCGGCTCAAAAATAGGTGAATGGAGACTTGAAAGTTGCAAGACTTACTGTAAACATGAAAGATTGAAATGAAACTAAATTAAGGTGGTATTATCATTCAGTGATGGAATTCCAACATATTGCTGGGAAATATTATATGAAAAGGAAATATGAAATGTGGTTATCTGCATGAACTGAAATGTGAAAAAAAAATGAAATGAATTGAAAGAGCTGTGAATAGATTTAAAGTAAACATTACAATGTGATAGCAATGATACACTTTAAAAGTACAATTGGTTATAGGAAGCAGCATTTAAAAAAGTATTCATGAACTCCCGCATGTTGTTGTAAAGTACATTTCCCTCAAGGGGGCTTATTGCTCTGAAAAGTACATGTCCCCTTTTCGATATGACCTATTTTCTCGGTCACTGTCAAAACAAGGAATTATCTCATCAAACACAGCAATATGCTTCCCACACTGGCAGCATCATCACAGCTTGAATGTGTTTGCTTTTCTACAACGACAGGGTTATAGTAATTGATGAGAGTATGGGCCAGATGTTTATCAAATACATAATTGTATGCGGACCTCAGGATGTGCTGTAAATAGGGAGAAATATATATAGTGCTTTGAAACCTGGAGAGTTGTGTTTTGTTGAGACCATATTGCTTTAAATCAGTAGGAGTTACAAGGGTTCGTCACTGATATTATGTCAATACGTGTTATGTAAGTTTGGGGCAGTCTGTAGCATGGAATATCCAGGTGTTGCTTCTGGATATAACACGCTCTACCCTTGGTAGTGAGTTGTTACAAAAGCAAACCAAAGACTGGATCTTTGACACATGGAAGTCCAGTAATTACAAAAAGGGAAATTTGGTCAAATTGAATCACTTTCATTGAATTTCTGTAAAAGTTTCTTTTTCGACAAAAAAATTATATTTAGTTCTGTAATATATTCAGACCTATTTATTCATTTAATTTACTCTGTATTAGTTTTTTTAATATCATAAATAGGCAAAGCCCATAAGCTCACGTAGGGTAGATTCATTTGTGACCGGCTGACTCACGATGATATTGTAGATAGCACCCTCCCCATGGAGAATACGCATAGTGTACATACAATGCACATGTCTAGTCATTGTGCCGCAATGCATCCTTGTGTAAAACCACCCCAAAAAAGTCACATAGTATATAGGACGCACATGCGTAATAATCATTGAGCTGCTATGTGGCCGCTTAGCAGCCGCTGCATGAGCTACTATCTTATGTCACAAACATTTGCAAAAAAATAGACTTGGCAATTAAAATGTAAAAGTACTGATAAATTTATATACGTGTGCTGCTATGTGATAAACAAAAATACACTATTGTATTGTTTGTTTGAATTTTATATGGTATATTGTTCTAACTTTCAGTACCTTGAACAAATTCGTTATCCATGATTACCTTGCCTACTCCTTTTGTCAAAGAATTGTCATTTGAAATGTTAAAAATTATACTGATTTATAAGGACTGGTGTACGTGTTACTTTTGCATTCCTAAGTGCAAATGTAATACTCAGGGCTAGAAACTATCAGTCGTCCTGAGTGTACAGACTACCAATTCTTGTCACAGGGCTACCATAATTTGCAGCTTGTAGCCCACTCAGACTACCATTGATTATGGGATGGTTTCAAGGATAGAAGATTTACAAACATATTTCCATTAGAGGAACTATCTTTTCAGTTCAGGAATATGGGACTACAGGTCACCATCTGTGGGCTACCATTTTCTGAAATTGGAAGCCTACCTGAACTACCAAAGAAGAATGTTAATTTCAAGCCCTGAATAGTCTGTTTTCTATGCCTAATACATATATGTAAGGATGGAAATATAATACGGCCCTATACTTAAACAATAATGTACGCCCTCCCAGCCCATAATGGACGAAAGCAAACTTTGAACGACATAATGGGCGAGGCGACAGCCGAGCCCATTATGGAGTGCAAAGTTTGCTTGAGCGACACACGTACGTACACGTACACACACATATACACTTCAATGAACTGCTGTGAAGACAAATTTGTTTCATGAATGCGTTGTATTTTTAAACAGTGGAAATGACAATAATAAGTAACAACATACATTTCGAAAAAATACCTAGTCGTATGAAGAAACAGAACAAATAAGCTTGTATTGTTATGCTCGTTCCGGAGCCGCGATGCCCCAATAACGGAGTACATTATCAGTAATAATGTACAGCGATGATGTCACAAAATTTACTGGAATTGGTAATGCTATAATATACTATAGGATAATGATTTGTATATTGAAATACATTGACTCACAAACCTATATTATAATATGTAGTTTGATGTATCGATATGACCTCGTGTATTCATGCTGTATGTATATTGATAATTAAAAATATATTAGAGATAATATTATACATGACTCCTATGGGATGTTAGGTTCTATATTCTTCCTGAACAAAGTACCTATATACACTACAGAATAACAAGGTCACCATGCCCTTCATCTCTAACTTGTAATATCTGAGTACTGCCTTGATAAAATGAAAATGAAATGTTAAACCACTGAATTTTATGCCAGAATGATATCATATAAATTATAGCTGCCACACAATTAACTGTCATTCTCCTTTCCTTATCTCTAACTGTCAAATACAGAAGGTGTTTATCGATCACCAATCTCTCTCGTGAAAATATTCTAAGGAGAATACAGTCTAATATCATTGTAATGTATAAAAGCAGTGTTTTCTACTGAAAAGGCCTGGACTTTAAAAGGATGCCTGGAAAGTCGTGGAATTGAAAAGGACTCATGGAAAGTCAGGGAAAAATGTAACTGGGTTGTAGAAACTTGGGGGGGGGGGGGGGGGGGGTCGATCAACTGAATGATAGACAATAGTGTCATAGTTGATAGGTGAGAAATGGGTATTAAAAAGCAGGTATGCCTGGCATGGCAGATTAAATATGTAAAATATGGAAAATGACCAAAGTTGATCTGAATACTCCTGGGAAACTTATGGAAAACTCCTGTAAAGTCCTGAAATTCTATTTGACTTAAAGTGTATCAACTCTGAAAATTACACTGTGTCGATGTCCTTGGATGTACATGTAGCTATAGTATCAAAGTAATGGTATCATGTGAGTGAATTGCACTTTTGTATGTATGTATGTGTGTGTGGGTGCATTTACCTTAAATGTCAAACAGTCAGGTAGAAACTGGTCTGCGACAGTAAACAACATGCATTCTGAAGAAATAGTGAAATAGGGTTGTGTAAGTTGTTATTGTTTTTATGTCAAAACAGTAATTTAGTTTTCCATGAGTTAGTTTTGTGTATAGTGAAATATAAAGGTATGTTTTTGTGACATTATAGTGAAATGAGGTCATACAAAAAGATTACACACAAAAATTATATAACTACTAAAATGCTATAATTGTTGTTGTTGTTGTTGTTGTCGTTGTCGTTGTCGTCATCATCATCTTCGTTGTTTTTGGTTTTGTTTTATTTTATTGCAGAAACAAACATAAAAAACTACAACACACACAAGAAAGAAAAAGCAACACACAGCCAAACAAACAATGCTGTCCCTAGCAACTAAAAGTAATTTAGACAAAGTCATGGTAACAATGAATCTGTTAAAGTAAACTTGAAAGAAATACCTTAGTTGAGATTGTTGTTGTTGTTGTTGTTGTTGTTAAAAGTTGATAATCAGCAGCTCAGTATTAACCATTCTATAGAGAACGGTCAGCCTGTCGAGTTTACAGTTAGACATCGGAGGAATAGAGAAAATGAATCAAACCTGCAGCATTTGCTCCTAAAAATAAAATTGTTCAGAAAGTTACCTACCTAGACTGAACAGAACCCCATGATGTGTGTGTCAAGTACTCAGATCAGGGATATTTGCATGAGTATTTGCCATGTTATATGTGGCTGTACTTGTACCAAGTGTTGTAAGTGAAACTGAGTAGCTAAAAACATGCACCATACACCTGTGTACTAAACCTGGCACTTTTACTTCATATGGTCTGTTGTCATAATATTTATCCAAATTATCCAATAGTAGCAAAAAACATTCCCCCCCCCCCCCCCCCCCCCCAGTACTAAGCCTGGAACTCCTGCAGCATGGGCTCTGTTGTCATAATATTTATCCAAACAGCATATTTCACACAAATAAATACTACCATAAATTCATGTGATTTTGTGTACGTGGAACAACCACACAGTTATTTGCATATAGGCATGTAATGCGCTATTGCCATTACCGTACCAATATCACTAGTATACATGACTGTACACTGATGTAAATAATCACTGGTACATATCAATTATGTAATTCATATTTAAAAAATGTGTTTGATGATAATAACAAACATATTATGGTTTCTATGACTATGTCAAAACTATATTTCTAGTGATTTATTTTAATAACAGTAAAATTTAAAAAGCTCAGACATTAGTGATATAGATCTAGCAAATCATAGATACTGTTCAGAGATAAGTTGTGTGTATAGGAGTTTTTTTAATCACTTTGTGATTGGTAGTAGATTAGTGTGTGTGTTTTTTGTGATTAAGGGTGGGGAACCCCAGTAACAGAATAGGGGAAAGAGGTGGAAGTGTATTCTCTGATACAATGTACCATAACTTTTGTTGGGATCCCTGGTAAAATGACTGGGCATGTTTTCCCTACTTACTGCCTTTAGCAAAAAACTGCAGATTGCCAACAATTCAAAATTAGTTTCAAATTGACAATTAATTACTCATCAATTGATATACATACATTATTTTCTCTTGTCTTACAGTATGTAATTTTGTGAGTCATGAACGCTGCCTGGAAAATGTAATCTCTCCTTGTTCAAGTATAGCTTCCAATTTAATCAAGGTAAGACAGTCTTTATATTTATTTTAGAAAGTTTATAAACTCTCTGTTTTATTTCCCAGTTTTGTAAACAGTGATATAGATGGTAACTTAAAAGTACATGGTGTTGTTCAGTTCTATCAAGCATCTCATTGACTGATATGGTGGCACAAAATTTTGTATCTGGGTTAGTGTGATCTCACACAGTGTTTATGACCTTGAAAATATCATTTATGATGCTATAATACCCCATTGTGACTAGACCATTTAAAATGCTGTGTGAGAGTGAAATTGCTTGCTATATGTATTGTACATGTGACTGTGTCATTTGCATGTCCTGATGTGCGTAGTATATAAACACATCCACTATAGCATTCTGCTCATGTTTGATAGTATAAAACAACAATGAAACATGTTTACTGTGTATTTGCATAGATTTTATAAATTCACTTTGTCTTGAGGGAAAGCAGGGGTGTGAATAGAAATGAAGAAGTGTGCTAGCACTGTGAGCAGTAAGCTATTTATATGGTGTGAATCACAACTTTTGAAATTTCTAGGAAATAACAATTCTATATTTATTCAAATTGTGTCACAGTCAATATGTGGATAAAAAAAAACATGTCATGATAATGGTAAACATGTTATTGCATTGAAATTTCCATATTTAGACCAATTATTGGCATAAACATGCTTCTTTCTGTACGTAAACAGGCTTGTTTCTATGGTAACATTGGCCATGTAACATTTAGACAAGGAAAAACCTTTTAAATTTGACAATAGGTGGTGATATGAGAGTTTGGTTTCTGTGTAAATATTAGGCATACATCAACTCATTATGACTTCCCTGACCAAACAAACCCATGATAGTGTGATATACTAATTTCGGCTTAAAATCCTAGTGAAGTCACAACTGAACTGACTGACTGTATGCAAATTATCGTTACTTTTTTAGTCAACGGTGCTGAGTTTATAACTAATGCTGTATATTTGTTTTTGCCTTCTGTAGGACCCAATAGCACATACTTGGGGTGAACCAGATAGATTTAAGAAGAAATTCTGCAATGTATGCAGACGAAGTTTGGGTGATAGTCTAGCTGTACGATGTGAAGGTAATGATTTAGATGGACACTCAGTGTGTTGTACATGTAGTTTAAACTTACATGATACTAGATTTTCATCAGGGATACCTCAACATTTCCCTTTTCGTTTCAGGACAATTTATACACAAAAACTTATGTTTTTAGTACTATATGTCATGTCATTTGGTGGGCAAGCCTTTTTGTGTGCAGCACCTTGCATCTGGAACACTTTGCCACTGGAAATATGTCACAAGCCCACACCTTGTTCTTTTAGGAAGAACCTTAACACAGATCATTTCACATAGCTTTCAATGTGTATGTATGATATTATTGTACAGTGCCTGTGAACTGTACTTAGTATTGGATACTGGTGCTTTTTAAATGACTTGATTGATTGATTGATTGATTGATTGATTGATTGACTGTAGTTGTTATCTACATGTGTTACATCATAGAACAGAATAGGTTGATCGTTTAGTAACAAATTTCCTCATCACTTTTTCCTCATCACTTTTTTGCCAAACTATGCTGACACAGACAAATATAGGTACTAAAACTTTAACCATTAATACACGCAACATACTTTTTTTAAGCTGATAGCTTTCAACTGCAAACTGTAAGTCTTGTTCACTCCATGATAGATGGAAATGGCACCGTTTATGATCATGTCACAAAGAAAAAATATTTTTTATGTATAATTCCACAAAATCACAGTTAGTTTTATGTCATTAATGCCTCAAGTATGATTCCATGGACTAATACCAATTTGACTCTGAGCAGCATGTGAGATTTTTTTGTCTGTAAATTTATGTCAGGTTTTAGAAACAACTGTTGTATGTTTTTGTTTTCTGTAGAAGCCAATAGTACATACCCAATAATACTCACTGAATGATACCACTTATACATAATTTTAATGTCTGTTTACGCATAATAGGATTAATATGTATGGTTTCTATTTACAGTGTGTGAATACTACTCACATGCCGCCTGTCTGGACTTTGTTGTCAGTGACTGTAGGAAAATCAGTTGTTTTGATCCTAACAAAAAAGACACAGTAAGTATATCAACTCATAATTTAGGAACTTTTGGCGAATGTGTTTTTACAATAATCACTAGAGACTTGAAAGAAAACCCAAGTAGAAATGGAGGTTTTTTTTCGTGAAACATAAAAATTCTGATATGTAAAACTTAAACCACAGCAATCTTGCAGACAGTGAGGGATAAGAGAACTCAACATTTTGATGCATCCCAAGAAATTATTGTGTGTCAGTAGTGCACTAAATAAAGATAGGCACACTGTCAGCTGTTATTGTGTTCTGTGGAGAACCTAGTCTAGTCCTATACAAGCTATGATCATCTCCACCATGTAGTCAAATGGATTTCTCTAGCCCAGAATTGCATTCTTAACACAATCAGGGATAGCGTATGCTACCGGAGTGTTTATACAAGTGTGATGATCTTATTGCATTCTCACATCACTTACATTCAAACTGGACATTAAGTTTGTAGTAAACTGAACAAAGTAACCAATTACAACCACCTGTCAGTGTGTGATGGATTGCTACTGACGTGCTGTTCATCCCTTCCACAGCAGGAGATTTAGCCAGATTTTCGATAGAATTTGTCCATTTGACTAGAGAACAACTTACATGTATATAATAATAATAATAATAATAATAATAATAATAACTTTATTCGTCATGTCGATCATGAAATTTTCGTTGCATTGACAGAAAATAGACAAACTACATATCCACACAGTTTACATTAATTAAATACATAATCCATGAAAAGTAAAGTTAGGATTACAATACATATAAATACATACATACATACAGACAGTAGCGGTTACATGTTATTTATGAGATGAATAGATCTTGGAACAAAGCTATACTTAAATCTGTTTGTACGTGCACGTGGTACTCTGAGGCGACGACCACTTGGTAGATATTCATATTCTGTATGTAGTGGATGTGTTGAATCTTTGATAATTGATGTAACTAGACTATGGAGAAGTCTGAACTGTGTAAATAAAGTGATTGATTTTGACTTTTCTTTGTTCCTAGTCATCACAAGTGGTGTTACATCACTGGAGGGAGGGTAATTTACCTGTAAATAAAGTGATTGATTTTGACTCTTCTTTGTTCTTAGTCATCACAAGTGGTGTTACATCACTGGAGGGAGGGTAATTTACCTGTAAATAAAGTGATTGATTTTGACTCTTCTTTGTTCTTAGTCATCACAAGTGGTGTTACATCACTGGAGGGAGGGTAATTTACCTGTAAATAAAGTGATTGATTTTGACTCTTCTTTGTTCTTAGTCATCACAAGTGGTGTTACATCACTGGAGGGAGGGTAATTTACCTGTAAATAGTTTAAGTGATTGATTTTGACTCTTCTTTGTTCTTAGTCATCACAAGTGGTGTTACATCACTGGAGGGAGGGTAATTTACCTGTAAATAGTTTAAGTGATTGATTTTGACTCTTCTTTGTTCTTAGTCATCACAAGTGGTGTTACATCACTGGAGGGAGGGTAATTTACCTGTAAATAGTTTAAGTGATTGATTTTGACTCTTCTTTGTTCTTAGTCATCACAAGTGGTGTTACATCACTGGAGGGAGGGTAATTTACCTGTAAATAGTTTAAGTGATTGATTTTGACTCTTCTTTGTTCTTAGTCATCACAAGTGGTGTTACATCACTGGAGGGAGGGTAATTTACCTGCCAATGCAAAATGTTTTGTCTGTAAGAAGACTTGTGCAACTACAGAATGTATAGCTAGTATGAGATGTGTATGGTGTGGAGTTACAGTAAGTACAAACAACTCTTAATTATTTACTTACGTTGCATCTCTTAACCCTTTCAGGACTAGAAACTTTCCCGCCAAAATTTTTGAACAAAAATTCTTGTTTCTCTGTAATTTTTGGAAAAAGATCAACTTTATTTTAGATCAGAATTCAAGAAATATTACTTCCCAATGAAGTAATATTCTTAAATTTTAGAAAATGTTCTTACAATCAAGTTTCTATTTATTCCAATGTCGTCTCTAGGAATGAAAGGGTTAAATTCCAGTTTTTGACTTTCTGAATGTAAATTTAGCAGTAGTATACCGTAGGCCTATAGTAAATGACATGGCAGCATGAGACAACTAATTGGTCTACGAAAAAATCAGAATCAGAATCCGACATTATTCCTTACTCTTGGCTTGTCTGTCAGTGTGTGGTCAGTCGGAAATTTCCTTTAAGGCTACAGTTTAAGTTTACCATTGCATGAATGAATCAACTGTCCCAAATGTTCTTGGTGTTTACAAGCCCATATAGGTTCAACTTGTTATACCTGGTGCAATTCACTGACACCTAAATACTTCCATGTCCACTAACTGCAACATGAAATTTTAGGTGTATAGCATGTCTGTGAGTGCATACAGGAAATTTCCTTAGTACTGTTTGGTTTTCCCCTGAATGAATTAATCATTTCAAATATCTGTATACAGGCCTGTACAGGTTGTTATATTGCACCTAAAGCTACTTACAAACCACTATTAACTATGAAGTGAAATTTTAAGCATACACATAGCATGTTTGTCTGTGCATGGTCAAAGGAAATTTCCCAGTTTTGCTTTTCCCTGAATGTATTTAACAATCTCAACTTTGTTGTACTTACAGGCCCATACAGGTTGTTATAGGTCCATTGCACCCGAATGTAATTATGGACCATTACGTGAAATTTTAAGCATACCCAATACAGTGTCAATGCCCAAGACCAATTATTCTGTCAAATCCATATCGAAGAGTGCAGGTGAGGCATAATTACAATACTTCACTATGTCTTGTGTATGCGTTATATCCTGGTTTGCTGTGTTAGTATAACCTGTGTAAAGGCATTGGCTTTCATTTGGTATTGTCTTCCTATACTGGCTAGTATATACCGGTAGTCTTGTATCTAAAGTAACAGTTGTTGTGTACAAAAGAGGGGGAAGGCCCCGGAAAAAAGGAAGGGGAGGGGGACTGAACTATGGACAAGTATGTAGAACAGTTGACTGACTTCTCAAAAAATAATTTATGTTCAAAAGTTTGTAATAGCTAGTAAGGTTTTGGAACCCTGGTTAAATAGACTGAATATATGGAAAAGCGTAATCCTCTTTCCAACTTGTATTTAGTTATTTAAAAACAAATACCACCTAGAGAGAAAGAGGACCAACTTGTATTTAGTTGTGTACAAACAAATACCCCCTAGGGAGAAAGAGGACCAACTTGTATTTAGTTGTGTACAAACAAACACCCCCAAGGGAGAAAGAGGACCAACTTGTATTTAGTTGTGTACAAACAAATACCCCCTAGGGAGAAAGAGGACCAACTTGTAGTTAGTTGTATACAAATAAATACCCCCCTAGGGAAAAGAGGACCAACTTGTATTTAGTTGTGTACAAACAAATACCCCCAAGGGAGAAAGAGGACCAACTTGTATTTAGTTGTGTACAAACAAATACCCCCTAGAGAGAAAGAGGACCAACTTGTATTTAGTTGTGTACAGACATATACCCCCTAGGGAGAAAGAGGACCAACTTGTATTTAGTTGTGTACAGACAAATACCTCCTAGGGAGAAAGAGGATTAATCGTAATTAATTGATTTTGAAATCTTACATTAATTTTGATGTTTGGAAATCAGGTAATATTTTCAACCCTTACCATATACATGTACACTGTTCAAGTTAGATGGGCTTAACTTAGTTTAAGGAGAAAAATATGGTTAGACCCCAGAATTTGATCCTATTATAGTCAACCGCCAGTTTCTGTGCACCATTATATACTTGCCCAAAACTATCAAGTTTATTTTGGGTTGGTAGAGGTATGTAGCATACTACTCAATTCAAATGTAGCCTAAGGAAGTATGAAAAGTTGTAGCAAATTTTTTGCAATCAGCTGTAGCTATGGCTATTCGTATGTTTGTGTGCCAAATATTTACACGCTATGTTTACAGGTTTAGTGTTAGGAAGGGAATGCCAATTTGTTGCCAATACCTGTCGACAGGTTATATTGATGAAATTAACAGTTTGAGTGATTTTTCATTGTCTTTACTACTATAATGATATAATGGCATTTTATTAAATATCTTACAACTCACAACAGCAGAAAGTGCATTGCAGATAAAACACACACACACACACGCACGCACGCACGCACACACGCACGCACGCACACACACACACAAACAAACAAACAAATATGTACAGATACTTACACAAACAACAAACAAACAAATACATATGTGCATGTACAGATACACAGCCATATAAACTTTACCATAGAGCCATTTGCTCAAACCATCTGTTTTGGCCTCAAGGACTGTTTTTGAATATTATCACTTCCAATATATGCACAAAGTTTTTAGCCTGCCATAAATAAAAATAATGGTCAATTGTTTGGCATCTTGGTAGCAACAGGAACATGCTTGCTTGGTCAATTCTTGGCTATAGAGTGCATCCAGAAGTGCATATCACAGTACTGCAATAATATGTAATGAGTGGTTTGTAGCAAAACCAGTGTCATACAGTCTGCACAGTTTTTCATAATCAAGAAAGAAGCTTAGAAAGATTAAAAGTAGGCAGGCAAATAACTTTTACTGTTTAAATGAGATTGTTTATTGATTTAAAAGAATGTGTGCATGCTAGCATTGCTTGTTAGTTATCATGAATATGTTGTCATGAAGAATGGTAAATTGTCTGTTTTTACTCTAAGTAGGTAACTATTGTTATTATCATTCCTATGCTGAGTGTCAAACCTCAATAAGTTTCCATTTTTGCTTCAATTCTCATCCACCACTTTGCAAGGAACCACTGAAACGAAAATGTGAAATGTAATCAGAACAGTTTGAAATTATATTGAGGTATTCTTGGTACTAGACACTTTAATTTTATTTCACTGTGAAAGAACATATTAGTAAGTTTGACCATTATTATACCTGTTTGCCAGAAAATAATGTTGTTCACAGATCATGTTTGTGACCCTTTACAACATTACCTGATGCCATGGCAACCTTAAAGGTCCATGCTTCAATCCTAAGTTTTCACATTAATTTATCACGGGAGCCATAAAGATTACTTAGGATGATTCTTTTATTCTGGACCAACTTTTACTATAGTTCTGCCAGACACTGTTTTTCTCACCAATATTTTGATCCTAGAGGGAAGTGGGCCTCTGAAATGAGAAATAAATAAAACAAGTAAGGAGTACTGTGTATCGGAAGTATTCTTAGGAGTCATCAGATAATAATAAAAAAAGTAGTAAGAAATGTCATTTAATTGGTAAATGAGAATACAAGGGAACTCGGCCAGTTGCAACTCAGCAAGTTGTGAACTCAGCCAGTATGTATTTCATACATACCGCTAGCAGTTGAACTATGGTTGTTAGTACCCATGGGATAGGACACACTTTACTAGAAGGGTGCCATGAAGCATACACTAGAATTGTGTCCGACAACCTAAGCCTACAGTGTGTATGTCTGTCCTGTTGATCATTTAAAAGTTAGGTTGTTATCACCCCTCTAGAGCTGTATGGGCTTGACCCCGGTGACCTCACTCAAAGGATACCATGAAGCATACAATATGGAGATAGCATCTGAATACTTTAGCTTTGTCGTATGATGTACTGGCTGACTTCTTGTGGCCGAGTTCAGTTCTTGCAGGCCGAGTTCTCCAATACATACTGGCCAACTTCTCTTGATACGAAAAGAGATGTTGGTGATTCACCTGATTATATATCATACACCCAAATATATATATTACCATTTTCACTACTCAGTTCGTTTTGGTCCATGTGTTTGCATGATATTCTTATACACTTGTTTTGAAGCATGTACATATTGATTGGTATTCAGTGTTCAGATGTAGTGGGCTAATAAATGGTATAAACTGACTTTTATGTTTATATTTAGTTTGGTACAACCAATGTTTATCATGGTTTACTGTAAGCCAGAAAAAATGAATGACAATCTGTCAAATAATGGAAAACAGCAATTCTTTTGTATATTTTATATAAAAATATACTTAGTACCCATTTGTTGTAATATAGTTACACCCTCTGTGTTGTTCTCTCACATTCTGCTATGTCACTCCCATTTTTTGAAAAGGTAAATTAGTAAGTTTGGCAGATTTCCTACATTACCGCCATTAATTTTACTGGTGGTAGCATGTCACAGAACATGTTAACGTTTATTTACTACGTCACCTTAATAATGTATCGGCAGATACTTAAATGAACATATCAGGTGTAATATAATAATGAATGTATTACAATTACAATGGTTAACACCCCCCCCCCCCCCCACTCCCCCATTGTAGTTATCTGAAATCCATTGGGGATATTAAGGGTGGTGTATGGGAGTGGGTGGGGGGAGGGTTGTATAGTGTCTCACCAGAAACATACATATTGTTTCAAAGTGCAACAGACATTTACATTAATTTTACATTGTAAATATTACAAAACTAAAACCACTTGCAGAAATATGCCCCTCCCCTATGTAATTTGTATATCTTAGAAAGAGAATCTATTTCAGTTTGTAAGAAAAAGGCGATAGATTAATTGATGAAAGAAGCAAACGATGCAATTTCATTTACACCAATATAGCAACGCAAGGCATCTAGTAGCTAATATTGATGTCAAATATTTCTTCTGGCTTAGCAATAAGGGCTTTGATTTCATTTGTATAACTGCACCCTCACTTGTTGTATTATTGCATGCATTGATTTGTTCACCCACACTTTTATCATGTTTTATTTAGAATTATTTTATTTAATATGGTAATGTTGTCTTGAATGTTTTATATTTTCTTGTTTTGTCTTTGTTGTTGTTTATTGTATGTTGGGTATCCGTTTTGTCTTCCACCCAGGTGACCCTCTACCCACCCACCATGGTCTGTCTTACTTTTACACTTCCACTGACACTCAATCCGACAGTGTCTCCTCTGTTTCTACTACCTCCAACAGTGCATGCAGTAGTACTTGTAGTTCCTTGGATGCGGGAAGTCCCCGTGGCACTCGAAGGCATAAAAGAACAACTCTCAATAACATATCCAATTTTTGGCATGGAGTTACCCACCTTTTTAACCACAAGAAACGTAAATTGCGAGTTAGTTTTTGTGTGCATAGTTATTCCTTGTCTTTGAGTTTTTTTATTTATTTCATTTTTCCTAACAAAACTTATCTTGGCCAAGTTACTTTTGATAAGTTAAGCAAACTTGGTCACCCCTTTCGTATGAACTTGCCCAAATTTGAGTTATTCCTTATTATTTGTATACATTTATTGTTTCATTTGAATATTTTTGTAACAAAACTTAGCTTGACCAAGTTATTTTTAGTAATTCAAGCAAACTTGGTCACCCCTTTCCTCTGTAGTAGACTTGCCCAAATTTGCAGATTCACATTACAGTGATGGCACAGTGCAATACATGGAAAGGGATGACCGATGGTAGACCCAACCCTACTAACACTTTCCTTGACATACTTTCTTATTTCTGTGAGATGTGTTGACAAAATAATTAGCTTGCATTAGCATTACTGATTAAGAGTTTTATTTTAATTGAGTCCTTGATGTTGACTTTATGTGCAATTACTAATAGTGTCAGTGAGTATTTGTAACTTAACAAAGTATAGACAGTGTGTAATTATTTCATGTGTCTACCCAGTTTCTACTGTATTGATTCAGAAATAAAGCCAATCTTTAAAACATGGTTTTATTTGATGCACACATTAACTTTTACCATTGACAATCCAGTTGATTCAGTGTTAATATGATTAGAAATGAGAATATACTAGTTGTGTGTGTGTGTGTGTGTGTGTGTGTGTGTGTATGTGTGTGTGTCTATCTGTCTGTCTGTCTGTCTCTGTCTGTGAGTCTGTGTGTCTATATATATGTATGTGTGTATGTATGTATGTATGTATGTATGTATGTATGTATGTATGTATGTATGTATGTATGTATATGTGTGTATGTATGTATGTGTATTTATGTGTGTCTAACTTGATTTGTATGTGTATGTATGCATGTTTGTGGATGTGTGTGTGTGCATGTGTGTGTGTGTGCGTGTGTGTGTGTGTGTGTGTGTGTGTGTGTGTGTGTGTGTGTGTGCATGTGTGTGTCCATGGATGCGTAAGTGTGTTTGTGTCATCTGTGTACAGTCATCAATACAGGATATCTATATAACACATTTGTTTAAATCTCTAATAAGAACTACTAAATTCATGTACTGACTGTTAAATTGCAAAGATAAATTTTCAAAATTATTCATAATGTTAAGATTATAACAATCATAAATAGATAATAATTGTAAAAACTTTTTTTTTTTCGCTAACTAGAACCTCTTGTCTGACATATACATTCTATGTTTAATTTTAAAATTACAATCAAGAGATTATAATTCAGTGTAAATAGAAATATCATTGATTTGTCAAATTGTATCAGTCTTTAAGAATCATGAATAAATATAATGTTATAATTCAAATTGATAATTATAATGTTTATGATTAAATTTCTGACATTTTGTTTACAGATGAGGCAACTGTAGAAGAAGATGAATACAATGAACCAGGTAGGATAGAAAATTGTTTATTTCTGGGTTTTTTTTCATTCATCTGGAGACAGTTGGCATACAGTACTGAATGGCACCTAGTGTTCAGATAGTCTGTAAGGTACACCATGATGGATGCCCTCACGGTACATGGATTAGGGTGGAGCAACACGATGCTGCGTATTGTACAATCTAGTGTTGAAATTGCAGATTCAGATTTTGACAGAATGACCACTTCACTGAGAAACATTGTACTTTATATGTATGATGACAGATGTTGATAACAAGGGCAACAATACATGTCTGTTAATTTGCTGTAAGAGACTATATATGCATCACCCCCAACATAGACTGCTTCCTAAGGATGGAGCTCAATGGACACAGTCTGTTGTTGGGAATATCCACATGTATGTAACAGGTGCTCACAAAAGAACAAACGACAGTAAACGCAAAAGCCAAAAAAGAAATGGTGCCTTGTACACAACAGCAGATTTTAATCGACACCGTAACTTCTGCTCGACATGCTTCATATGCATTACTATAGGCGTGTGTGAGAATAAGTCGACCCTCCTATCATTTTGACCCCCTAGCATGAGGTAAAATGCTGTTGCAGGTACTGAGAATAAGCAATGACCTTCCTGTTCTATTTTGACCCTCTAGCATGAGGTAAAATACTATTACAGGTACTGAGAATAAGTCAACCGTCTTGTTCTATTTTGAACCTCTAGCATGAGGTAAAATGCTATTACAGGTACTGAGAATAAGTCAACCGTCCCGTTCTATTTTGACCCTCTAGCATGAGGTAAAATACTATTACAGGTACTGAGAATAAGTCAACCGTCTTGTTCTATTTTGACCCCCTAGCATGAGGTAAAATGGTATTACAGGTACTGAGAATAAGTCAACCGTCTTGTTCTATTTTGACCCCCTAGCATGAGGTAAATGCTATTGCAGGTACCAAGAATTGAAGATCTTTAATAATTCAAGATCCATGGTTCATATTAGATATTAACAGTCCATTCATAAAGTGTACACCCTCAGTACCGTACAACAGGAATTGATTGATGGTGTCTTGGGATCATAAAGTCTACACCGTTCACCACCAGCGTTATACACAGATTACAATTGCACTCTAACCAGCAACCATTGCATGCATGGCTATAACTTACCTGTTATCATTTAGTGCAATGCAATGCAAGTGAATGGAATGCTTCACATAACAAAGTTTTGATTTTTTTCTTCTCACAATTTGTCATGCAAGATGAGGTTTCAGTTCTATGTGTTGATGGGATATTGACAACTAATAGTCCAGGCACTGGTATGTGGCAGGAAGAAAATCTCCAAAAATAAAAAGACTACTTATAAATTGTGTTGAAATGTTTTCCTATGTTTTAAATAAAAGTGTGTTTTTTTTCATGTATACCACACAAATTTCTTTCTTGTGTGGTATATGACACTCTTTCACTAATTTGAAAGCAATATCCACCCCTGTGTCACTCACTCATAATACCCCCTCCCCCCTGCTGTAATCAGACCTTTTTTTGTCTCGCCTACTTTTCCTGTACCTTGGTCAAGCATGCTTATGAAGCGGGCTGTACCATATTACAAGGAATAGGGGTGGAAATCATTCAAAAATGTTCTGCCTTTAATACTGGTGACTATATGTTTTGTAGTAAGACTGTATTTGTCGTTACTGAAGGTAATCATCTATGAAGTTTGTTCTTACTTCTGTGTATCTTGACATGTCTTTTTTGTGTTTTGTATATGTAACAACAGATTAGTCTAGTTTCCTATACGTGTTACAATCACTACAATCATCTCCACCGTATAGTCAAAATGGTTACTCTCAGCACAATAATCTGTGTTTACCTCCAGCAATATTGATATAAACGTGATGACGCTATAGCGTTCCTATATGCTTTACTTTCAGGTGGACTTAAGTATTACAGTAAACATTATGTGCTAAATGCACATATTCAAAGCAGCTGTTATTGAATATTAATATTAATATTAATATTAATATTTATTACTAACATTTATTTAATTTTATTAATATTAAGCACTTGTCTGAATTTTGTAACCAATTACAACTGCCTGCCAGTTTGTGATGTATTACTACTGTTATGCACTGTCCAGCCTTCCCCCATCAGGCAGTTTTAGCCAGATTATAGGTGAAATTTGTGACTTTGACTATACGTGGGGTGGATAGTAATTGAAGAGAATATCAACAGGTATAGGATTTAGACTACAACAGATGAACTATGAGTATTCTGTGATCTAGTATATGCCTTTAATATATATTTTGTGTGAAAATGTGATTCCTCCTGTGAAAGCTAGGGAATGTCACAGTTTGTATCATAAGCTCAGAATATTACTATTGTTAGCATAAGAAGCAATTTAACCTAATACAGCTAGAGATACATCATCTGACTTAATTGACAAAAATCGAAGTAAAACTGTTCAAACTGTAATGCAATCATTTTTCAGTCAGACAACAAACAATATATCCACTGAAAATTATTAAAATACAACATTGATTTTATCCATTTGTGGTACAGTAACAGGTTGAAATAATGATTGCATTGGGTTGCTGATTTTTTGGGTGTGGACCCAAAAATCAATTTGTCATGATAGGCTTTTATTTGACCATTATATGCACACAGCTACTCAAAATTGTTTACCCACAAGATGATACAATACTATTCAGGATGTACAAGTTGGTGAGCAAGACATTATTTTTAACAAGAGATTTTCAAAAAAAAAAATGTTTCAGTTGCAGCTAGTGCAGCTTTAACTACAATTAATGTACAGTGTACAGGCACTATAAAGATCTTACCAACATTACTACGTTTTATTGTCTGGCTTGACAAAGAATTTATGTGTAGTTGTTTCATTCCAGTCCTTCTGAGGGAGCTAATCACCTAAAGACTAAAAAGTTAGTTCATGTAAAGGAAATGTTGAATCTGCAGCAGCATGCAATGTTAAGATTTTTGTCATGCCAGATGATGAAGTGTAGCACTGTTAAGGCAATTAGATCCAGTCGTTGTTTCCACATGGTGTTATATGCTCATGGGAAGCAAGTGATTACATAAGTGGAACAATGACTAGGTCTTTCAAACTAGACAAATATTTTGTCAAATCAGAACATATTCTGTTTCAGTGTAACTGGCTTCTATTGTTATGCCCCTCTCATTCAAATTGGAAACAGATTTAAAAAGAAGCTACTGTCCCCCCCCCCCCATCCCCCATCTGATATTGTTATATGTTCGCTTTAACACCCCCCCCCCCCCTCACATCTCATATTTATTGTTATACATTCCTTTAGTTTGATTGTCCACTGTCACAATGCAATATCAAAGGAGGGCAAGTATGTCTGTGATGAATTAGAGAAAAAAATCTACAAACAATATTCAACAGAAAAAGTTACCATGATGTATGAAAAATACTGTTACTATACATACAGACTAAACTGTAGAATGAAAGGAAATATTTATCCATGAAAAATGAATTTTTTTTTTTGAGCTTATACATCAAACTGAGACAATCCCAAGTCAAACTAAGTGAAAACTTTTTACTTGTGATAGGAGTAATAATTTCTCAAATTGTGTTTTTTCACAGGTTCTGATGGAACAGTGATTCGACTGTTTGATGGTAATCTCTCATTTAAAAGAAGAGTATCACGTACAATCTCTGTACCTAAAGATGCCCAAACTAACCAATTACTGGTAATTATACTGTTTTACTCTCAATTCCTGAACTGAAGACAGCCAGTGTGTAAAGATTTGCTATGCAAACTGAGATAATTGAAAAAGTCTATCCCCCATTAAACTTTGAAAAATCTTTGCAGTATTAACAGAAAGTGACATAAATCAAAATTTCACCAGGAAGTGACATCATCAATTAAAATATGACCAGGAGGTGACATCATAATTCAAAAGTTGACCAGGAAGTGACATCATAAATCAAAAGTTGACCAGAAGGTGACATCATAAATTAAAAGTTCACCAGGAAGTGACATCATAAATTAAAATATAACCAGGAAGTGACATCATAAATCAAAAGTTGACCAGGAAGTGACATCATAGAAGAAAATGACCAGAAAATGACATAATTGAAACATGAACAGGAAATGACATGATCAATCAAAATATGACCAGGAAGGGAGAAAAAAATAACATAAACCTCCAACTTTTAGAAAGATGTGAAGAGTGTATAAGTAGTGTTCTCAATGTCTCCAAAAAATGCCAACTTATTATTGGGCAAAATTCTGTAATTGATTAACAAAGACATGGTGTTAATGACTGTGTGGGTGGCTTCATTTGAATTTGAAATTTCATCTCAGCTCCTCATTGCACTAGACTATGGGGTAGAGATCTTCAGATTCAAACCCAATGGATAGCCTCTAGACTAGCTGGACCCTGACATTTACAACATTGCAATCACTGGTTTATTTTTACCCCAAAATGATAAAATTGAAGGGTGTTGATGAAAAAGTGTATGTTGAAATCAGTTTGTATTCAAAAGTATTCAAAGTTAGCCCATGTATTATTAGATAAACATCTGGAAATTCAAAAGCCTGGAATCCATGCTTTATAGAAATGATAATGTCATTTTGATTCCATGATAGATTCCACGAAATCATTCTGAAAGCCCTGGATATGTTTAGAAATTTAGAGTGCTGAGTAGGTGTTTATAGATTGTTGTCAGAATTCTGAGAACTGTCTAATCCAGAATGAAATTATTCACGAATTAATTTTGTGTTTTCATTGTCGTATTCTAGGAGGCAGCACTAAAGGCATACCAAATATCAGAAGATGCTAGAGCCTATTATCTTGCTGAAATAACTGAAGCAGGTGAATATGCCATTGACCTTTGACCTCAAATCATGACCTTTAGTTTAGATTATTTTCCAAAATACATTCAGAGGGATATTAGCGTCGCGTAGCGGCTCAGTGACTAGTACGCACGCACATCCTACATACTATGCGATGTTTTTTGGGTGGTTTTACCCAAGGATGCATTGCGGCACAATGACTATGCATGTGCGTTCTATATACTATGTGCATTATCTATGCGGAGGGCGCTTTCTACAATATCATCGTGAGGCAGTCGGTCACAAATGAATCTACCCTGTGCGAGCTTATGGGCTTTGCCTAGTTATGATATTATGCCACTAGGTCAAGAAACAATACTTTAACATTATAGCAGTATGGTAATTAGATTGTGAGAGGGCGCCCTCGTGCAACAGTAGAAGCGGGCTGGCAAGGATGGCGTAACACAGCATAAGTTACAGTCTATGACAACATGTAAACTGGGAGAAACCCATTTTTGAGTTTGTATTTGGCAAACTTTTAAGGTCATTGTCTTTTTGACCTTCATGTAAGTCTGTTTTCTGTTGCCTGTACATATTGCATCAACTATGTATGTATTTCAATGTATCAATATCAATGTATTTCACAAAAATAAGAACAATTAAAAAAGATCAGATCAGATCAAATCAAATCAAAGTCAACCTACCTACCCTAGTTTCTGAGACCATGTTATAGGAAACACAATTTTTTTTTTTGCCTGATGTGATGTGTTGAAAGGGTCACAGGTAGAGGTACATATGTACAATCTACTGGGTTCCATGTCATTTTACTGGTTCCCAAACAAAATTGCAGTAGATTTTGTGGCAGAGACTGCCACGTTTACCCCTTTGTCCCTTTCTCTTTCCGAAATTCCCCGACCTTAGCAAAAAAAAATGTTTGTGTGAAGTTGTTGTTATTGCAAGGCTAACTTTTATTTCTATTTCCCAGGTTCACATTTGCATGAGAGAAGATTAAAAACTGGAGAACACAGTTCTAATTTGGGTAAAAATAATAGAGACGGCCGACCACCTTCACTTTTCTTAAGATATGAGGTAAATATATTTACATATTAATAATGAAATATATACATATAGTTGAGGGAAACAAATGTACTTAATATTAATTATGAAATATGTATATGGGGTAAACAGATTTACAAATTGATTACAAAATATATATATTGAAGGAGAAAATAACATTAATTATGAAATTTGATGAACACTAGGAACACACATTTATGTATCATAAGAAATTTTTAATATTCAGCATTTGCCTGTTTGAATAGCAAGAGTTTTTAGTTGAATGGAGACCTTTGACTTGGTAAAAAAAATTGTCATAAACTTGTTTAGTCTTCAGATCAGAAGTTAATTGCTTTGTAAAGCCAGTAAATCTGTTTTTTGCTGAGTAAAAAACGTGACACTTTACATTTCAAATTAAAAGCGTTAAATTGACCATATGGGTGAGGATTGGTTATTTATTTTGGATTTTTAATTGATAAAACAATTTTATTATGGCTTAATTCCTACTTGAAAGATCAATGTGGAACAACAGAGACTAAGTCTGTTTGAAACTCAATAAATTAAAAAAAAAAATGTGTGAAAAGTACAATTGACACATTTATTAATCTTTCGTAATGTAGTGAGTTACAAACAAGGACTTGGCATGTGTTGTTTCACATTAATTTTTTAGTAGAAAGCCGTGGTAAGATTGTTTACAAATTAAAAAATCCAAAAAAAATACCCAAACCTTCCTCCCTATGGCCACTTTAATATTACAGTTAAATGGTTCCTTGATATCTTTGCTGCCAAGCTAGAATATTGACTTGTTATGAAATATAAAAAAATAATTGTTATTTTTCATCAAAGTCTGATCTTCCCACATAAAATAGTGAAAAGTTATTTATTTAGTGGAGTCATGATGGGCAAATGGTTAGAGTGGTCGGCTTTGAGTCTGCAGGTTGCAGGTTCGAGCCCCGTTGCTATCATTTGTTTCTGAATGACTAAAGTCCTTGGGCAAGTAAAGGGCAGTTGTGTCGCTAAAGATCTGTGCCAGGGGTAATAATTGTAAAGCGCTTTGAGCACAGAGTGGGAAAACACTATCTATAAAATAAAGAAACTTTCAAAAGTGAGAATATTCAACATATATTTAAAATGTCAAACAGTTATACACTTCTTAATTTTAGAAGTACAACTTACTGTAAAGTGGCTTAAAATATATTTACTTATTAACCTAAATAAGAATTATTCACGACAAAATGTCAAAAAAAGTTATTAATATTCCTTAATTGGAAGTTTTACTGACGTGTCGATAGCTTATAATACTACTAAGAAATTGTGGATTAATAATAGCTTTATATAGTTGTTCTGTGGGAATGATATGCTACTGTTGCCATGGTGATCACTAACTTTTATACGTAATGATGATGTATTGTAAAACTAATTGACAATGTACAGAAAAGTCATCCTTATTTAAAACATAATTATAAGCCTATGTTAGCATCACGAGAGTGTTGTTATTAGTTACCATGGATGCTGCTAATTTTAAGTTAGTAATTGATAATTGTATCTATATGATAATGTCACAAAAGAAGCAAATATAAATTAATGACTTCATAAACTTTGACAACACCCACAAACATATTTAATGAATCCTTATTTTTCACTGTTACCAGTTATAGTAATGTATTTTGTGTGTTGCCATGGACACGACTCACTGTTCATAAATTTTGACCTTGCAGGAAAAAGATTTGAAAAGAGGGACAATCCGAGTTTACCCTGGCACTCTAAGGTATTTTTTAAACTTGTTTGTTACAAAATTTGTATCAACAACTGAAATCATTCAGTGTGTTTGTAACAGCTTTTTGTAATTATGTATCACTATCAGAGGAACAATACCTTGTCAGAAAGGTCCTGAGAATAGGTCAACCTTGTTCTATTTTGAGCCTCGAGCATGAGGTAAACCGCCATTGCAGGTACTGTGAATAAGTCAACCTTCTTGTTCTATTTTGACCCTCTAGCATGAGGTAAAATGCTATTGCAAGTACCGAGAATTTTATAATTTTTTTCATTCCCATTTCAGAGTACCAGTAGCGTACAAGTCAATTTCTATCAACAACTTTATTTCAGTGGAGGAAGTCATTGAAATGGCTTTACACAAGTTTGGTCTCGAGGTAAAGAATAATATTGAAATATTATATATATAATATAATAATACTGAAAGTTATAATAGCTGCAACTGGAGAATATTTTCAAAACTGTTTTGATAGATTTAATGACTAAATCTTTAATATTGTACACACTGAAGTAGATTGAATTACATATAGGTAAACATGTGTATGTGTGTAACTGTACACAGGACATGGTATAAATTTGATGATGAACAAACTGCTCCAGTTGCTTGCAGCTCGTTAGAGTTTAAATCTGTTTATGGTACATCAGTGTGAGGTTTTTGACATAGAAAAATGATATATATATAAAGTGGTACTTGGTTCTTTTTAACGAAAAATACAAATTTAATTTTTGTACTGTTTCAATTTGACAAAGGATGAAGATCCAGAAGAATACAATCTAGTAGAGGTATTGTTAGACAAAGGTGTACAGGAAAGAATTATGGACCGAGATGAATGTCCATGGCCACAATTAGTTGAAGCAAGACGGGTAAGAATCAGCTGATCAAAAATGAAAATCAGATATTGATATCAAATGAATTACTGTCAGGTTATAATACCCATTGTAAGCAGTTTGTAGTATTAGCATTGAGCTTTCAAACTATGCTGGGTTGAGGATCCTCATCAGAATAATAATATTTGTCGTTACAGCTGACCTCTAGAACCAGCTGTTGACCCCTCTAATTTCAACACTCGAGCAGTCTGTAACTGTTGGACTATGACATTAGCTCAGTGTGGTTAGATAGACTATGTGTGTCATACCATCAAATGATCACAGTGTGGATTGTACTAGATACTTGACTGTGTTTTCCATGGGGATGAAGGGTACTGGGTTAAAATATCATTATTGCATAAAAATGATGAGTTGATGGAAAACACATTGTGAAAACATGTGACAGAAATGGACAAACAGACTTGTAACAGACTGACAGAAATGGACAAACAGACAGACTTGTAACAGACAGAGATTGACAGACAGACTTGTAACAGACAGACAGACAGACAGACAGACAGACACACCTACAGACATAGATATAATGTAACCCTCATAAGACTTAAAGCCAAATGAATATATCCATAAATAATTGTATTTCATGAAACTTTGATGAAAATTTATATCCACATTATTACCGGTACTAACTTTTAACTCGTTTTTTTTTCTTGAATTTGTAGAATTCTTTGCGAAAAATGAAACAGACAAGATACTATCTCAGGAAGATTAAAGAAAAACGACATGATCGCTCACAGATGTATGTTGGAAACCTACCCATCAATTTGTCTGATCACAGATACAAACAAATCATCCAAAAACTTTTAGTTGATGGTAAGTTTACTTATCAATGTTTGTAAATATTCACTGGAAACTAATTTCGACTTTTTAGCCTCCAACGGACAGAGCCCAGGGCAGCTACTATGTTGTGTTCTATGTGTCTGTCTGTCCATGTCCACCAGTATCTCAAATATCCGTAGGCCAAGTTCAACCAACCTTCAATGAATGTCAGGTGCTATAGTCAGTGTATGCATGTGACGTCCCTTCATTTTGTGGTCACGGAGATGATAATGGCTGAATGACAGCCATTTTTGTCGTAAAAAACATGTTTTGTTGAAAGCTTATGGATAGAGGCTGTATTCAAGTGTCTACACCCATTTTATCAATGGCAAGCTTTCTAATGATACCCTGATCTTTAAAGTTGACTGTCATCTTCACCTACTTACCACCTTTAGCAAAAATACTGGCAGGGAACTGTCAGTAAAATGCTTGCCAATGGGATACTTTGATAGATTTGACCTACTTACTGCCCCTAACTAAAAGACTGATAACTGCAAACAAAATCTAATCACTGTGAATGAAAAGAAATCTTGTCTGATCAGTGTTTCTTTACTGTTACTGAAATCAACATAAGAACATGAAAAAGCTCAGAATATGAAATGTTAACTCTTTCAGAAATAATGCAAATATTTCTTGTTTTGTTGTAGTGCCATTCTCAATTGGACCTGTATATGCACAAAATGGTAAGTTGATTGACGATGTGGAAGTATGATTGAAATATAAACATTGTTTGGTGGACGGTATTTCATATTCTGCAAAACAGTATGCTACAGTAATGTACAATGATAGAACCCTCGTGATGTGTGAGTGAATGTGTGTCAAACTCTGGGTATTTGCATGACAGTTTTTGTGGCGGTGTTCACTGGAGTGATCCTTTCATGATTGAAATATAGCAGACAACATTATGAGTATGAACTTTTATTTAAAAATTATGTACGTTCATGTGATGTCATTCATATACAGTTGAACCTCATTAACATAAATAGCTTAGGACTATTCTTATTTGACTACGGTACATTAGACATCCGTGTCCCATCCTAACCCATAGTCAACCAGTTGAAGCCTCTGTAGCAAACAAAACAGAAAAAAAGTGCATGCGGCCTGGGATTCAGGACCTCTGAAACACTAGGTGGGAGTACTACCAACTGTGCTACCAAAGCCATCACCCCAGACCCATGACAATTACCACACTCCTTTCACTTTTCTCCTTTTTGAAACCCACCCAAACTACACCACAATAACATCTGTAGCTGCCATATGAACACACACCTAGTTTACTTCATTGCTATTGTAGTTAATGGAGGAGAAAAGTGCAGCTAGACTAGGACTGAAATGTGTGACCTCCTGAACACTAGGTTGGAGCTTTAGACCACCAACCATGCTACCCAGACTAACATCCCCAAACAACGACCATAACCACTGTGTTATCACTCATCTGCCATTGTGTATTGCTCAGCTGCTTTCAGCTGAGAGATATCACTGCTTAACGTCAGAGTTTCAATAGAGTGATAATTGTATGTGTTTTCTTATCATCTAGGGGCTGCTATATTAACTTTTGATGATGTGGATGCAGCGACTTCTGCTTATTACACGTTAAAAGAAGCTACTGTTGATGATAAGCCACTTGGTGTTCTATTTGTTCCAGAAATTCACGTAAGTCTAACACTTGCGTTATTTACTTCAATGTTTTATGCCCCTTGGAAATAAGTCATAATCTTTTGCTGTTTATACTTGCAAGATTTTGAATTCAGATAATCATAATACTATGTTAGAATCCAAACTGGGTGCTAAATATAGTGTGTGTAAACTGTGTGTATTCTTGGTACACGAAATAGAATATTACTGCCTAGGTACATCATAAAAATAATGAACATTTGATTTTTTGGTTGACACCACAACTTCTGCTCCATACACTTCACATACATTGTAACTGTAGCCTATAGGTGTGCATGAGAATAAGTCAACTTTCTTGTTCTATTTTGAGCCTCTAGTAGTAAAGGTAAAGTGGGGTAAAATGCTATTGCAGGTACCAAGAATTCAAAGATAAAGATGGTTTCTATTATTATTAGCAGAACAAGACGGTGAACCCCAAAGTTTTTTATTTCAAAAAGACAGAGAACAAACTTTTATATTTTTAAACAAAATTTTAAGAGATTTGAATGGCTGCGATTTTCAGGCGCATTCTACCTTAATTGTAATGTATAATATCTTAATAACCGTTTTGGTGTAGAGCAGCATTCTAGCCGTGAATTCGATTGTAAGGCAGAGCGCTATCATATAATTTTTAATCTTTATTGTACATAGTATTTAGGAGTTTTTTGTATGTAAGTACCTCAGATAGTCCACAGGTTCTATATTTTATCAACTTTTTTATATCATATGACATCGTACATCCTATAATATTATCACTCAAATATCAGTCATTCTACATGCTAAAAGAATATTTCATTACTGACAAAAAAAAAATGTATATTATAACTTCTTGAAAACTTCTGAAAATGTTTCCCGACAAAAGGTTCTGTTTGAACGGGGAAATATAACTCATTAGTCCATGTATGCCTCAAAAGAGTCAAGGATAAGCAAGAAGAGGAGCCATAGCTTTTGTTTTGTATGATGGCATACCAAAATTAAAACACCTAATTTACATTGTGTTTGGCCACAGACCGAGAGACTTGATGAAGACTGCTGTCCATTATTAGTATTTGTTAATGTTAAAAGTGGTGGGTGTCAAGGTGTTGAACTGATCACAAACATCAAGAAACTGGTCAATCCACACCAAGTCTTTGATCTTGACCAAGGAGGCCCACTACCAGGGTAAGTTTTCATGTTTTTTGCCCTATGCCAAGTAGACCCACTACCAGAGTAAGTTTTCATGTTATATTTCCTTGACCAAATATACCTACTACCAGGGTAATTTTTCATGTTTTTGCCCTTGGCCAAGTAGACCCACAACAAGGCTAAATTTTCATGTTTTTAATCTTGACCAAGAAGGCCAAACAGATATTACAGGAATACAAGAGACATTGTGTGTGTATACCTTGAAAGTGAAATTTGTATAATATGCCATGAAGAGAATGAAGAGTATTGGTACAGCAACATGTGATATATATTTTGTAATGTTTTGTTTATTTTGGCTTACAGCTTACATGTGTACAGTAAACTACAGCAGTACCGTATTTTGATATGTGGTGGGGATGGTACGGTTGGCTGGGTATTATCATTATTAGATGACATGTGTCAGGAGTCAGTGTGTAGTAGACCACCAATAGCAATATTACCATTAGGAACAGGTCAGTATGTATTTTAGTATGGCTACACTCATTACAAATTCATTCTCACAAGACAGAGCACATGATGCAATGAAATCTAGCAGATACCTTTTGGGTGAGACCATAAAGAGGTGGTTTTACGACATCGATGTTACATTAAACTATACCACACACACACACACATCAGGTCAAACAAAAAATGTGAACAACGCCCTCAAGAGCCAGATGGTAAAAATGGATTAGTTGATAGTCAGGAAATTATTTTAAATCAGCTCACTAGTGAGTGATGGTCAAAGGAAAACAACTCCCAAAATGATAGGGGTCTTTACCAACCAATTCTTTAATGTTTGGAAGTTCGTTTTATTTGTCACTGACAGTCAAAATATGTCAAAATCTAATTGTGCCAGTGGAGGGAATTTCCTTTTTCTGGAAAGCAACTGAAGCAAATAATAGATCCAATTCGTTACTGTGTGTATGAAAGTTAATTTAATTTCATTCATCAAAGTCTTAATGTGTCAGAATTAAAGTCACTAGAGGGCGGTATTTATTGGAAAGCAGTTGAATCACAGGAAAACACTAAGCCCTTTTGTAATCGTAGTATGAAACTGAGAAATGACTATCAATCCAAATGTAAACCTATCAATATAGCTATCCACATATATCCGTAGTATTTCAAGTTGTTCATGAATTCTTGGATTCCTGTTTTGTTATCAAGGAAATGACCTTGCCCGCTGCTTGAAATGGGGAGGTGGATACGAGTATGGTGATGAAATTTTTCCTATTCTGCGTGCAATTGTTGATGCTGAGGAAATCAAACTAGACAGGTGTGTAATCATTTGTATGTATACTGTCCATACTTGGAATTCAGTGTAATATTGTCTGATGGTTTGAATTTGACTTGTTGATTTGTCATAGCATGCACAAGAACACTTTCAATTGCAAGTTCAAGATGTCATTTTTGAGAGTAAGGAATTTAGAGTTTGATGGCATTTCTCCGCCTGTTTGTGTGTTCATCTGTCTGTCTCTCTGACTCTGTCTGTCTGTCTCTGTCTGTCTGTCTCTGTTAGTCTGTCTATCCATCATCCGTCCATCCATCCATACATTGACATTGTCCATCCACCCGTCCCTTGCCCTCCATGACTCTCTCTTCCTCCCCCTCCCTCTATCCTCTTCTTCCCACTCTGTTCCTCTAGCCATCCATCCATCCATCCATCCATCCATCCATCCATCCATCCATCCATCCATCCGTCCGTCCGTCCATGTATCCATCAGTTTGTTATGAATATCTCAATAAATATACACAATGTACTCTATGAGGAAATGTAGCAATCCAATTGATCTTACAACTGTCAAATGTGATTGGTTCTCTCTCCCAGGTGGACTGTCATATTTGAACCAGATGGTAAACTTGTAGAGTGTGACAACAGATCAAATTCTTCAACCAGCAGTTCAGGCAATGATGACATGCCAAACATGTTTGTCATGAACAATTATTTTGGAATTGGTATCGATGCTGATGTTTGTTTGGCATTCCATATGAAAAGAGTGGAAAACCCGGAAAAATTCCAGAGTCGAATATACAACAAGGGAGTGTACTTTAAAGTTAGTGTCCGGAAAATGATGACGAGGGAGAGAAGATCCTGCAAAGATTTGTTTAGGGATTTAAAAGTTGAAGTAGACGGTCAGAAATTAGAATTACCCCAACTAGAAGGAATTGTCCTGTTGAACATTGGCAGGTAAGTCTGACATCAGATGGAATCTATAAAAAGTATCGGTGTTGTTTGGCTGTGATTGTTTTATGTGCTCAGTGTGTGTGTGTGTGTGTGTGTGTGTGTGTGTGTGTGTGTGTGTGTGTGTGTGTGTGTGTGTGTGTGTATGTATGTATGTATGTATGTATGTATGTATGTATTTATGTATGTATGCACATATATATATATGTGTGTGTGTATGTGTGTATATATATTTTGTGTGTATGTGTGGATGTGACTGTATGTATGCATATTCATGTGTATGGTTTTTTTTTCAAACAGATTTTATCTGGTATCACAGCACTATATCAAATTTGGTGTAATAATTCTAATTCAAATTATTGAAGTTTCTTTGGAGGATCACATGAATTAGTATATATAATGTAATACTTTTTGATGTCACAATATGTCCATAAAGTTCTGTCTCAACACCAAGTTTGCATAATGATATGTTAGTTTATTTAGCAATCGTGATCTTTCACCTATTTATCACAAAATCATATCAAAGACTCATCAAAGTTGAAATTACCACTTGGAGATTTGCATGGTTCCAGCCCAATCAGTGTTATTACAGAAGGCAAAGTAAGGGATAGGAAATTATCGACTGTTATTTGAAACTTGTTGACCCTTTTTAAAAAGATCAGTGACAGTGCAGGCCAGGGAAGATCTTGAAGCACACAGGGAAATGGAAAAATATAAGGATAGGATACATGATTTGATGGAAGCTATGGTGAGTACATGTTAGGAACTGATATATGTGATTGAAACTATGTTATGTTATCCATACAGCTGGGGTTCAGGAGCTGATATATGGGGTCAGGATGATGATGGGAGTGGACGCTGGAAAAGATCTTCTCCATCTGATGGTCTGTTGGAAGTGATTGGTCTCACTGGTATTGTTCACATGGGACAGATTCAAAGTGGTCTTAGAACTGGAGTACGCCTAGCACAAGGGTCACATGTATGTATATAAAATTTGTAGTACCCCCTCTAGTGTGATGATGGGATTTACCTTTGTTTTTCATACTGGCAAACTTTAGTCATTTGGTACCCAAGAGAGTTGAAAGCAAATGCTGATCACATATTGTCACATCTGTACAATAACGTCGTATATAGCAGATATGATCTTATTGCACTAACTGAAAATATGAGGGAGTGATCCTTAGACAAGATTTTACCAGTCAGCCCACTGATGTCAATCTTGTCATAGATGTTGCTTTGTGAAGAATTTAGGCCTAAAGAGACAGCAGGAGTGTATGGTTTGTAAGGAATTGACAAAGTGGAAAGAATAGTTGTGTTGTTTTAGGTCTGTGCCTTTGGTATTGCAGTAATTATGCAATGACAGCACAGTGGTGGAAATTTATGCACTAAAATGTAAACACTGGCATCATTAATTTCACAAAAACACATCTCTTCCCTGAATGGATATTGCCAATCATGATATGTAGGTAGTGAGAGATATCTGCAGTTTTGATTTTACATTTCAAATTGGCTGAGAGGGCTTGTTACTCTTGTTTGCCATTCCTGTTGTCAACTTTCTGGACTCAGACAGACACTACTATACCCTGAACAAGACCTTTGATGTGGGGGTCAAAACATCATCAAATACATTTTTACCACAGACTTAAGGACTTGTCAACTTTTTTATCAAACCCAATTTTACTGATCTCAAGTCTATGTCTCCCAATTGGTTCATCATTGTAGTTGGACTGATTGCTGTTCTCATAACAAGCTAAGAGACCACCCTGTAAAACATCTTAATGACAATTTATGTTTCAGATTCGTATATGGATGAACAGTGACATGCCAGTACAGGTAGATGGGGAGCCATGGATGCAACTTGCAGGACAAGTTGTAATAACCAGGTCTGCACTCCAGGTAGGATGACATACGCACTCTAAACTGTCATGTAATCAAGACTGTTGCCTCAAAATTTCTCCATCTATTGAACGTGATGAGACACTAATGGTATTGTTGAAATGCAGAGTTTATCGCAAACGATTATAATACTGCTTAATATAAAATGACACCGAAAATATTTTTTTATTTGACTTCTTATCCCATTTCACACCATATGATATGGTATGTTTAGAATGCTGTGAATAATACCATTACACAAACATTCCATGCATATATATGAAATATTCAGTTTTGGTAACTTTTTTAGATTTTAGAGTTTGTAGACTAGAGTGTCATGTAAATAATTCAATGGTTGCTTTTAGTTTCAGGTTTACAGTTCTAGTAATTTGGATCCACTGCTTTCTGAATTCTTAGTGCTTTTCTAGATCTTCTGAAATTATTTTCATTGCTCTTGATTTGTAAATTCTTTTTTTTGTTATTAAATATTTCTCATCTGATTTCTTCTTCTGTGTAATATGAGGTCTTCTAAACTTGGCTTTGGTATTTTTCTGATGTTTTTTGCATAAAGGTTGATTGCTTGTCATGTGACAATCAGTAGCCAATGGTATTGCTTCTTGTTTGTGGTCTTGGTATAACATGATAACCTAGAGCCAATCACATAGCTCATTATAAACAATGAAGGTTGTCATGTGACATGCCATACCCAATTGCCTAGCTTCTTGCTTAGCCTCCATCCAATCCAGTAGCTTCTTTCTTTTCTTTCTATGTTGCTATATTTTTCTGATTTCTTTCCTTCCCCCAATCTCTCCACAGGCAACAATGTTGAAGAAAACCAAGATACAACGGCGAAACACAGACCCTCAAATTCATTGCTAACACCTCTCCAACCCCATGTCTTTATCACCTAGGCTACTATGCTGAAGAAATCCAAGTTGAAGATCAAACGAAGAAACACAGAACCCAGTATCCTCAATGCTACATCGCCTACCGAAGAAAAAAAATCGCCGATTGACGCAGGAGAAACACAAAAAAGAAACGAAGCACCCCGACTCCAAGCAGTGAAAAGTGAGGAATTGAACAAAGTGTGAAACGTAAACAAGAAGACAAATCGTGGTGCTTTTTGTGCAGCCGTAACGGGCGTGTAGGTTGTCTTGATTATTTTAACAATACTAGGAAGTCATTGATATGCAGTAGAGAGATCCAGTCACTATGGAAACATACCAATGATTGGCGTGAGTGCTATTAGAGGTTGACTTCACTGTCGTAGTGATTTATTCATCTTATATCAAGAATAGGGCAGCTGTAACTAGTTCTTCATCTATTTTGGTCCAATTAAAAAGAGGATACTTATTGAATATTGTAAAGGGTAATTTAGACTTACTTTTCCTGTAAATATTTTGTTTAATAATGTCAATTTCACTGTATTTGAATTTCGATTCACATCTATCACATCCTTCATGTACAAGATACCTAGTAGGGCAAAAGGTTAGATCATAGCTTTTAAAAGGTCAAAGGTCAAATATGAAATGTAGAGCTGTGAAGAAAATTTAAAAAAACAAACAAACAAAAGAAACTTTTTTCTGTCACACTAGAGGGCAACAGTGTATGTAGAACCGATCATGACCCAAAATAAAATGATTAAAAAAAGTGACAGTTTCAAATTCTAGGTGTGTTGAAAATTATACATCGACTTGTTGGTTTTACAAATCTCAGCTAGTTTTAGCAGCAGACAAACTGTAGCCGCCATACTCTTTATTCTTATCACCCAATTCTTCCTTTGATGTGACATGTACAGATCCTCGAACACTAATATGTATTTAAAGAGTTTATCTATAAGAAATATTTATTATAAAGTGCTTTCAGTCATCTTTAGACAAACGTAAAATCATTCAATGTGTTTTAGAATTCTTCTCTCTCTTCTTTGCAATAAATGATTAATTAAAAATATCACAAAGTGGAGGACAATGCAAAAGACAGCCATATTGATAATACACCTATTGCTAAGTGGTCCCATTACATTCACCACCTAGCTAAATTGACATTTATTTATTTCCTGTACCATTGTGTATAAACAGTTGTTCACAGGTAATGATTTGTTCAAGGCTGTTCCAGTTTTAATTTTCTCTTTTTTCTGCTGGCTAGAGGCTTACTTACACATTTGTCATTTTCAGAAAATGCGTTATTTTATGATATATGTGCCATTCCGTAAGAGTTTTTCATTTTAAAAGAAAGGAATATGGTTGTAGATTTTGGATCCACCTCACCCCCTGAAAATGAATGCACTATCCCAAAAGTTAACTTATTATAATAGCTTTTAGAATTGCTGATTGTATGGGAGGGGGTGTTTTAAGCTTATGATGAAATGTCATTTAGGGCAAAGAATGCATTGCTGTATTGTAGCGTGTAGTTAGGTTTCACTGTGTGACAGGGGTTCCACAGGAGGCACTTTTTACGAAATAGGAGAATTAGACTCCGTCATCTGAAACAACCGATTCCAGTTGAAGGCATTCTAGTCTTGAAATTTAATCATTCAAATATGAGAGCAACTGAATTGTACGATTTCCTTCAAATTACAAAAAGTAACAAAACAAAACAAAACTGGCCATATGGAGATATACTGAGTCACGCAACTAATTTTGAGACTGTCAAACTGGAGGGCACTCTTTTTTTTTTTTGGAAGGCCAGTTATTGTTTTGTTAATTGTATGGAGGTGTTACATCACAATTATGTATGTAAAATATACTGAACTGTAATTTAGTCACTGCAAAGCTTGAGGGCGCTCTTTACTGGAAAGGTCTGTTAGTGTTTTATCACCTAGAATTAACAGAAGTGAACTTTACCCTTGGCCATTGGAAATTTCAAAGTCTTATGACAACATTAGGAGGCACTGTTTATCTGAAAGGTCTCTGACCTGAATGATTATCAGCAATAGATGAAGCTCATCAATGCCAAGTCAACACTAGAGGGCAGTCTTTAGTAGTATGGCTTCAGCAATTGGTTTCTTCAAGAGTAAAAATTGATAATTTATGTCAAGTCAGCTCTAGAGGGCACTGTTCATTAAAAAGATGCAGTTGTTGTTTATACTTGGAAAGCAAAAACAGTTGAATCAACAACCAAAAATTCATAAATCACAACCACAGTACAGATACCTTGACAATTCATACCTTGATGTTTGCATTCTTTCACTATATGGTTTATTTGATTGAATACTTTGATATTTTGACCTTGACTGAACTTGGATTCTTCAGACCATTGAAAATATCACAAAGTTCACAATGATTGCATTGAGCTTTTGGTACTTAGCACGAAATACCCCGATGGGGTTGACATGATGCTCATGTACAGCTGTGTTGTACAAACAGCAAACTCTTCACTGTGCACGTAGCCTCAAGTCAATTTGATAAAAAAATAGTAACCTTAATTAATGTACTTTTCAGGCTGCCAAATACTTAACCTTTAACCGAGTACTAAGTACATTTGCTTTATTTCAATCAAGAGTACTAATTTTTGTAACAAAGTCAAAAATGCTAAAAACCAGATATTTTATGACACCTATGTGGGACTGTGGCAATCATGGGTTGTGTCATGCCCATATGTTATCTCCTCAATGAAGAGCGCCCCCTGGTGTTGCACATCTGACTGTCAGATAAAGAGTGTCCTCTAGTTTTGTGACTATTTGCCAGATGAAGAGCCTCCACAAGTGCTGTGATGTCCTCAGACAAAGCATGCCCTCTGGTGTTGTAATGTACACACCAAGTAAAGAGAGAGCTCATAATTGATCAAAGTGAAAATACAGTATGTCATGTGTAACTTACAGAGTTGGTCAATGTATGTCACTGTCCAAAGAAGCTCAAATATTGTACATCAACAAATACTACTCTCAACACTGTACTAATTTATATTCAGAATGCAATGGTTATAACAAAACAACTGTCTTTCATGCTGCCATGCCTTGCCTTGTCTTGTCATGACTTGCATTAGTGCAATGCAATGTAATTTCAGTGTTAATTATGATCAAACAATCTGCCTAAAGTTCATAAGAAATATTTACAATTTTTGAACAAGACTCTGTCATACTGCAGCTGTTTAATGTGCACTAGGAATGAGATGAACTATGCCCCCCCCCCCCCCCCCCCCTATATCTGGGACAACCATTGTCATGAGACACAGTAACTGTTCAAATCTGACCAGTGAACTATGACCTCTTGGGGAACATTCTACTGTAAAAGAGGCCATGCCGTTTTACAGAATTACACAACGCTTGTATTGCCTTAGTCAAGTGTATTGTACAGGTGTTATGTTATGTTAAAAAAAGCGATGTTTTGATATTTTATTCCCACATATTCATGATAGACTTCAACCCCTTGTATTTGCATCTTGTTTACTTATGAAGGTCAAAGGTCAAATAATATTTAGATCTACCAAATGCGTCAACTACTCATAGTATTAAATCAGGGTAAATACGTACACATCATTACATTTACTGCTGGTTAAGAAAGGCTGTTACAAAACTTTAAAATGGGGAATATTTTAATATGAAAGAAATTTTGTCTTTTCATATTTTTGAAACTGTATATTGATCTGTTGATCCAGTAAGAGAGGTCAAAGTGCAACTTATTAGAAACATACCGTCAAGCATGTTTTGAAGTTTTTAAGATGTTATGACTCTAGGGCACATGAGCTTTTGGTTTGTTGTATCTGATAACTCATATTGTGTTTTAATAACGTGAACATCCGCACAAATGGAAATGTGATCAATTATGTCTGAAATGTTCAATTTATGCCACCAATTCAGGAAATTCCATTATCATCTACCTGTACTTTGATTTTTAACCTAAGTTTTACATTTTTTTTCAAACAATACAAAAATTGTCAAATTTTGATTTGATATTTTCTAAAAACACAAAACAACTAATTTGATGAGGTTATATAGTTTTGAATCTTTACTAAGTCTGAAATTTTTTATATGCAGTATACTGCAGTTCTTTTTCAGATCTTTGACCACAACTGATAGTGTCAAAACTTGTCAAAACATCTTGATTACAAGAGTGCCCGCTATGTTGATATATCGTGATTACAAGAGCGCCCTCTATGTCAAAATATGGCAGAATAACTAGTACAATTCCAGCTCAACTAGTTGACACAAAAACTCTCTAGACTTTGAATCAACAGGACAATATAAGAAGTAATCATACAAAATAAAAAGGAGTGTAATGATTTTATCAGTCATATTTACCCCAGTCAAGTGCAATAGTTGAATGATTTCTTGTTTTCAAAGCTTTTATCAGTTTGATAAGGGATTGACTTTTACTGTTGACTACTTTTATGCAAATTGCCAACCTTCCAGTGTTCCCAGTGTGATGTGTGGTCAATCAACTCTATAAGGTCAAAGGTCAATTATTCAGTACACCTTGAACTAACAATGAAAAACAAAGTGCAGATATTTATATTTTTGGAGAAAAAAAAAGCAAGCCCCGTAATATTGCTGCAGTATAAGTAATGAATGTGTAGTGTAACATCCATGTGAAATGTGGCATGTGTTTTACAAGCTGGAAGATACAGCTGTTGGTAAATGCTGATAGTCTGCTAGTGTGTATACATAAGTTATCAGAGCACCACTGCACTTTGCAGTGTATGTATTTTGCTATAGTTACGTAAACATAAAGATCGCAGATAATCTTTAAAAAAAACTAACTTTTATTGGAACCCATTCTATAAGGGATAAAAATTTACTGAAATACCATAACGCTATTTACATGACCGGAGACAAAGTGATGTGAAAATTCCCAAAAATTGACAGCAATCATTCAAGGCAAGGAGTAATTCAGAAAAACATAGCTTTGTGATTAGAATGAACTACCACAAAAACAAACCAAAAGTATTTTTCAAATCAGACTTTGGTGATTGAAAAACTAAATTTCTGTTTGTATCAATTCTTTCACAAGAATTTGTATTAAGGATTCTTACAGCAGGATTGCAAATTGACAAATCAAATTTACATGGACAGGAACAAAATAACAAACTAGCACGGACACGACTAAAATGACACAGACACAAACACAAACACAAACACAAACAAAATCACAAACGGACACAACTAAAATAAAATGACACAAACACAAACACAAACACAAACACAAACAAAATCACAAACGGACACAAACTAAAATGACACAAACACAAACACAGACACAAACACAAACACAAACACAAACGCAAACACAAACACAAAATCACAAACACAAACACAAACACAGACACAAACACAAACACAAACACAAACACAAACACAGACACAAACACAAACACAAACACAAACTAACACAGACACAACTAAAATAACTGATAACCCCTCAAAATATATTCTATTCTAACTGAGTAACATTTAAAATTGCTGTTATTTGTCAAAATCCCACCTGCAACATAAATGCAAGGAATATAGATTATGTTCAACCTTTGCTGCAACTTGTTACTATAACTTGTTACTATATAATTGAATTAGGAGGTGTTAAGTAGATATGGGAATTATACATAATTACTTCTGCAAATTTAATCTTTTACTTCAACATTTTCTACTACTCACAGATTTCTATGGCAATGTGCATTGAAATTACAAAGGTCACATGATGATACGTTTCCATGGCAGCATGTATCAGTTAGCAACATTGTCACTGTTGAACAGTTTATCAAAACACCTTAGGACAACACAAGATTATTTGGCAACCAGCCTTCTTGATAGTTTAAATGAAGGAATTAGTATGGCTGAGAATGATTTCATGGTAGAGTAGAGTGCTTAGGATTGTTGCATATCTAACAAGTTGGAGAATCCAACACGGAGTTGGTATGGTTGAGAATTGAACAATGAGTAAGTATGGTTGAGAATCAAAAAATGTATATAAGAGAATATAACAATGAGTTTGTATGGTTGAGAATCAAAAAATGTATATCAGAGAATCTTACAATGAGTTGGTATGGTTGAGAATTGAACAATGAGTAAGTATTGTTGAGAATCCAAAAACGAGTTGGTATGGGTGAGAATCAAAAAATGTATATCAGAGAATCTAACAATGAATTGGTATGGTTGAGAATTGAACAATGAGTAAGTTTGGTTGAGAATCAGAAAATGTATAGCAGAGAATTTAACAATGCGTTAATATGGCTGAGAATGTAAGAATAACTCAGGATAATTTGATTTGAATTTTGTTACTCATATTTTACTGATGTACCTTCAACCATCACACACCACACTGGGGATTGGGTACAAAGGAATTGGCTTAGATGCAGGGAAAACCTTTTATCTTCAGGTTGTCCTACATTATTCAATAGTCTACCA